>NC_079482.1:6109547-6412662 GCF_026230105.1 Diorhabda sublineata
TGATTTTTATTTATTTTGGTGTACACTCATTAACAATATACGACAAATTGTTTAAATCACGTCCAGTTTTTTTTGAGACAGTCACATATTCATTTTCAACCACATATACGTGTCGTTTTTCGAATAAATTCATTTAGACCAATGTATTAGTGTTTACCTTTAGTCTCTGAAGACGATAACTTATTGAAACGCGTGTCAGACAGTGTAATCGTGAGTGGTGTTAACAGTGTATACAGAATATCACCAATAGTTCCAGAAATTCCAAATTAGAGCGTAGACATATGCCATTTGCTATACCAATGATTTGAATCAAACCAAAGGATCATGTAAGTGATCGTTATGTTTGTTTGACTCGAACAAAAAAAATTATAACCAAATCTACACTATCCAGTATCTAAACTTGTCTTAGGCGAACAGATCCATACTACATAGTGCCGATTTGTCTGTGTCGAAGCCTCAAATCGATCACATAGTCAAGCTTGTACTCTTGATAAGCACGATAATATATCTGAAGAATTGACCCAAGTTATGAACCAATAAGTTCAAAAGAGACGCACTTATTCATACAAAGTGATCTAAACGATTTAGTACGAGAGTTCTATTTAGAAAGCAGGCTTGATTTTTTTGGGTATAAATCAGAAGACTGGAATTTACTTCAAGAGAGATTTATGAGATTTCTTCTTGATAAGACTGAGTACAGTAAACACGATTGGAAAATTTGTGGCGATCTAGAAATAAGTCGCTTTTTACTTTTGCGTGGATTACAATTTGATTAGATAGAATTTTCCTTTTTTATTTGCAAATGGGACCGTAGGGTGCAAAAAGTTACTGTACAAAAAAGTGTGGTCTAAATGAAAATTACAGGTCTTAAAAATTCTGAAAATGATTCTTTAGATAGCCCTGATAACATTTTTTACCACCGTTGCACATTAAGCTCAGCCCGAAAAAAAATTTCGTGAAGACTATGCCTGAAGATGAAAGTGGATTTTGCATATTTAAAAAAGAAATTTGAAAGGGAATATCCGTAAGCACACATATACGGAAAAACTGAATAATCAGGTAAAACTATCAAGGGGAATGGTATTCAGGAATACTTGCAGATCATTATTAAGACTAGAAAGACTGTTCAGAAATAAAATCTTCACGAAAATCTTAAGTATGAATGTACTGTTTACGGAAATATATGTTTTGATATCACAAGGAAACCTGAAATGTCAATTATTTTATAGACGACGCCATATGAAAGTTGTTCGTTCTGTATTCATTTTAGTTACCGAAAGTTGCGTTTCGAGTGTTCTATGTAGTGAAAGTGACAGTTCCGTACTGCAAAACACTTTCGGGATGCTCTGGAGTAGACAACTTTAACTTCTAGCCACTTCAATGTTGACAATTGACAGTTTCACTTCGGTGATTTTACATAATTTTAAATTTTTAATTTTCTGAAATTATTTGTTTTATTTTTGTTTTGTCTAAATTAATGAATAACAATGAATGTTGATGAAAAATAAAGGATCAGCTATGAAGAGTTTCTCGAATTTACGCCACCTGATCTCACCGAAGAAAGCGACGCGGCCGTTCTTAATTCGTTGCCAGATAAATCTCGTGCAAGGTATGAAAAACAGTACAAACTCCTTATGAATTGATGTCACCAGAAAAAGTCGAAAAACCCAACGGAAAACGTAGTGCTCGCTTATTAAAAGAAATCTCGTAATAAAACAAGATGTTCTCATCAATAAATTTCCAAAACTCATCAATTTCCTGAAGAAACAAAACAAAGGGTACACTGCAAAAAATCAAAAACTTTAACCAGAGAAAATATAATAGAATTCTTGTTACATTCACCCGATGAGACACATCTTAGTGTAATTGAAAAAGTTTTGGATCTTATGCGTCGTCTAAAAAATATTGTGTATGCCGCGGCTAAAATACTACATTGTTGTAGCACTTTTAGTCCTTGGCATACTAATAACTATTTCATTCATATATTATTGCTGGATATATGTTTTCATGTTATAAAAAAAGTTTCAAAATTTTATGTCAGGCCTGGTGACTTTGCAAGTGCCAATCAGGAAAAACTTTTTTTCATACTGTTCGGTAAAGTCGACTTTACAGTACTAATTTAAGTCCGGGAAATGGTACAGTATCCTTGTACATGATAGTACCAGTCGCGTATTCTTTTTCGTACCTTTCGAAAACTTTCTCAGCAATTTTATTTGAATTATCAGCCAATCTTTTGGAAAATATTTTTTGTATTTCCAAAAATTCCATATGTCTGCCTTTGCTTACAATGTTACCTTAGTTGTGTTAATTTTTATTTTTTTAAATAATAAGAGAATGATCAAAGGAGCTATTTTTCAGTAAAATTGTAAAAGTTCATATTTTAATATAATTTTGCTTTTTATTTAAAACAGAAAACAGTATGAAAAAAAAACATATAACAATATACACTTTGCCAAATATAGGAATGAATGTGAACCACGCCGTCAATGCGAGTTACTAGATGATGGTAGTAGGGATTAGTACGGTTCCTCAAGCAGGTATACTTGAGTACTATTGTCAGTTCTATTGTGTCTGTTAAATTATGAAGAGCACTGCGTGGATACCTACTTACATTGTTTTACTGGATACCAAGAAAAATATTTATTGGTGCAAAAAAAAGATATTATTATTCTTACAGTGAAATAAAATGAAATTCAAAACAGAAGTGAAAAGTTTTGACTGGGCCGAGTCGAGAAATTTTGGCAAATATAATTTATTTTATGTACAGGAAAACATCAGAAAATAAACCTATAAAGGACATTCAAAAAGTACTTGATTTGATATTCTTGACTCGGCTCTTTCGTCGCCTCGTCCATAAACATCTATTTCGTACTGTACTAAATCACTTCCTGGACTTACAACGTAAATAACTATAATGTACTGTTTTATATTAAAATAGTGACACCATTGTCACATAGCACCAGATTATAATAACAAAATTTCTACTTTGTCATTGTTACATGAAGTAGCAATGACAATTCATATTTTTCTGAATTTAAATCAGATTTAAAAGAATAGGCTTCAATTCAACTTATTTGTATAATCCCACCATCAGTGACTATACGATAGGCGAGGAGCCGTCAAATCTAGAAGATCTCTGATGACAAATTTTAGAATTTCTGTCTCAAAATAAACAATTCACATCCAAATTTATGAGATGAGCTTCTCTTTTGTCAGCACTGAATGACAAATGGTATTATTTTGAAAATTTAATGCATACGTTGATGAATTATGACACTTTGTACATAGCAAGTCCAGAAGTTCCTGGTAAGGTAAAATTTTGAGAAGCAGAGTTTGAACCACACCGTACAAGCTGCGAAGACCGGCATTGCAGTGGTCGACAACTACAGAAATGTCGAGGAAAATCTACATGGCGGTACTGGATGATTCTCAACTGGAAGTGCGTGAGCTAGTAGACATAGCAGACAAGATGGGTGCCGTGTTTGCTAACAAAAACAGCATCGTGATAATGCTTCCATCGAGTGTTTGGCAATGTTTCACAGAAATTAATCAGAATCTTGGCGCTCTTTCATTACTAAATGAAACGTGGGCCCATCACTTCACACTCGGAACAAAGGAAAAATCAACACATTGGAATGAGAAGGGAGAAACGCCTCCAAAGACCGTTTTATGTGCAGACAAGGTTATGGTGTCGGTTTTTTGGAATGCGCGTGTGATAATTTTCATTGACTATATTGAAAAATAAAAAACTATCCACGGTGAGTATTATGCGAACTCACTGAAAAATTTGAGCGAAGAAATCAAGCCAAAACGGTAGCATTTGGCTAAGAAGAAAGAGTTGTTTCATAAAGACAATGCACAAATTCACACATCCGCTATTGCAATGGCTTAAATTTATAAATATATGTTTGAATTGCTACTCCAGCAACCTAGTCGCCAAATTTAGCCCCTCGAATTATTTTCTGTTCCCAGACTTGAACAAATAGCTCGGTGGTCAAAGATTTCCTATCAATGAAGCAGTTAAGGGCTATTTTGAGGAGTCTGACGATTCACATTATAAAAAGGGTATCGAACTTATTGAAGATCGTTAGGAAACGGAGATTACATTGAAAATATTACAGTCTCACTGTGTAGTATGTTATATCAATTCGTTGTGACTACTGAGGTTTATACTCATTAGAAATGGAAACAAGTAACATGCACGATATCAATCTAAGTTAAAAATCTTTCACAATCAGTTTCTAAAGGAATATAAAAACCATTGAAAATCCAAGAATTATCAATGAAACAAATAAGATTTATCAAAATCAGTAAAATTATTATTATTTAATAATACCAAACTTATTTAAATTTATTTGAAGATGAGAATAGTTGGTCGAGTATTGAATATATCAAAATAATCAAGGAAACACAAGGAAAAAGAAAATCCTGAATGTTGTTCACAAGTTGCAGAATTTTACCTCAATATTGATACACAATTCTGTTCTTACACTTGCAGAGCGGTTTCATCCGCCTAATTCGCCCAACTTTTTTTTTAGTTTTCTAGTTTGGTGGCAACCAGAAGGTACAGGCATAAATAAAATTGTTTCTTTTAACTCTAGCATAACCAGAAGTTCTTATATAATCTCGAACTTTTCAAAAAGAAACAATATTATGATATGATATGAGACAGAAGTCATCGAATTTCAAAAAATATGTCCAAAAGCTTACAGATTTCCCAGGGTTGAAATTGTTAATCTGGCGATTGATAACAGCAGTCCATTTGTGCTAATACATCCATGTGAACGTAAAATCATGTTATTTTTCGTGTGGAAGCAAATTGCCATTTCATATAGAATTTCTAGTTTTTAGTCAATCGAAAAACCAACTTTATAGGGAGCTCAATAATAAGATCAATGTAAAAATTTTGGAATATGACATAAATGAATATTCTAATAAAGAATTTTCAAAAATAATTACAGTGGAAAAAGCTTTATCTGGCCTTACAACTGCTGACATATATTTTTGTTCATCCCGTATAAGCTCACTGAAGATAATTTATCACCTGCTAAAAGAATAAGACTATTGGCAGATAAAACTACTTCAGACGAAGTTGATGCTCAGGAGAAAGATCTTTTTGAGATATCAACAACCAATTGTTAATACTTTTTAGTAGTCTCATAATATTCTTCATAGGGCTCTACATATGGTGGAAGTATTCAAAGTTCCTCATAATTCACCATGTATAGGGAACACAACCCTCTTTCTACTAATTCTATATTTAGCGCAAATTTCTATTAAATTAGTAAAAAGTTTACTTACGAAAAAAGAAACTAAGAACGAAGATAATATGAAATAATAACAAATTGGCAAATTAAAAGAAATCATTTTCTGTAACAAATAATGAATATGATGAAGTTGTGAGGGACGTAAGAATTTAACGTAATTTTCACAATTATATACGTAGGGATAACCTGAATCATGTAGTATATCATTATTACACTCATGTAATTTCCCACGTTTTTTCTGTTTAGTGAATTGTACCCACTTTTTTGCTTCTAAAAACTGGGTCTAATTTTTGATCCTTAAACTGAAATGACGTATCAATAATCTAGTCATCCACAAAATTTCTCTATCCTCCTTTAGCTCCTGGACTATGATGTAAGCGATTTGATTTATTATAATATCTTGTCACCAACCAGCTAAGAAGAGATTTGATATCCTTGTACTTTAAACAAATTTTAATATACGAGTATCGTCCCAGAAGTTCTTGCTCCAGAAAAAAATATAAAAATTTTGGAAAAAATATATTTTTTCAGCTCCATACACTACTGTTTTTCATTGTTGGAAAATCTTTGACCACCGAGCCTTTTTTTTCAAGTCTGGGAACAGAAATTAATCCGAGGGGTCTAAATTTGGCGAATAGAGTGCTGAGTAGTAATTCAAACTTTATTTCAAAAATGTGGCCATTAAAATAACGGATGTGTGAGCTGGTGCATTGTCTTGACGAAGCAACACTTTCTTATCAGCCAAATAATTAGCCATTTTTAAATGATTTCTTCGCTCAAACGTTGCAATAAGTTCGCATAATACTCACCGTTGATAGTTTTTCAAGATAGTCAATGAAAATTATTTCACGCGCATCCCAAAAATCTGTTAATTGTTCCTTTGTTGCGGGTGTGAAGTCCACGTTTCATCCATGGTTATGGAACGGTGCAAAAATTCAGCTCTAGTTCTGTGAAACATTGCCAAGCAATCGATGGAAACATCTTCACCCTCAACGCTGCACCCATCTTGCGCACAGCTGTTCAAATTTTCAGTTCATATGAGATGTGCTGCACTCTTTCAAATGCCGAATATGTCTGCTAGCTCGCGTACTTTCAGTCGACGATCATCCAGTACCGCTTTCTTCAAGATTTCTGGGATCGACCTCATACTATGCCTCATTTGGTCGACCAATACTATGCTGGTCTTTGCAGGTCGTACGTCTTTATAAAAGCTCTGCTACCCAATATTTTACTGGTAATAACGAAGGAGCAGTCCCACCCAAACTAGAATCTCGTTCAGCTTTACAAATAAAAATATTATATCACATAACGATGATCAATTTCTACCATGTTATCAAATTCACTGAAAATATTGACTATTGATAGTTGCTAAACAACGTGGTGTTTTCAAACTTGAAACATATGCTGTACAGATTGTATTCTTTCTCATATAGTGGTATTTTTCAAACAACTACCGCCATCTCTAGGTCAGGCAAGACCATCCTCGTAATTAATTCAGAATCAAGAGAAAATTTTGATCTCCAAACATAGAAAAGAATCTTTCAGGATTGATTTTTATTCAAATGTACACCATACTTGATATTTTTGAAGGAAAGGGAAAAAAATAATTTAAGGCAGTTTACAGATTGGACAACAGAAACAACAACCTTTAACCAAATGTTAAATTACGTTGATTTTTGTTTTAAAGACCCATTTCTAAGATAGAGACATGGGTCATTTGTCTACTTCCCTTTCCTCAAGCCTTATTTATTATAAAGAATTTACCATATGAGGAATGTCATTAGTAAGACATCTGAGTAGTTGGGGTATTCGGGCAGAGGATTTGTAGATTCACCGCCATGAATTCAAATGAAACCGAATAACGGTCATGTTTTGATAAAGTATAAATATTTTATTTCAAATATGTGTTAAATAAAATAAATTTAGTAGAAAAGAAACTAACTTAACTAAAATATAAATTTTGAAACAAAAAATGGTTTACTTAAATTTTTTGGGGACAATCTTGGTACATATTGGTCCTGAAGAATGATTTGAATTTCATTGGCTTTTAAAAAGAATCATTTTATTGTATAATTATCAGTCTTGTTTTGTAAAAAAAAACGAAATCTAATATCTATATCTTTTCCAAAACTAATCCTTATCCTTATCCTTAAACTATATTCAGTTGTATTCTTCAGAAAATAAGTTATCAGCTGATGGCAACGATGCTTTACGTTATAAGTCCGGAAAGTGTTTTAAATACGGTACGAGATAGATGTTTATGGACGAGGCGACGAAGGAGCCGAGTCAAGAATATCTAATCCAGTACCGTAATAATAACTTCACGGACTTATATGGTAATATGTTTTCGGTTTCAAAGGCACACATATTGAATTTTTGGAAGTACAAAAAATATTTTCCGAAAGATTGGCTGATAATTCAAATAAAATTGCTGGGAAAAATACGAAAGTAAGTCTTCGAAAAGATACGAAATGAGGAATGATTTATAAGAGTTGAAGATTTGGGATGTAAAATATTTGAATTGAATACATACAAAAAGATTAAATTTAATATTAATTAATTTAATAGTAATTAAATAATATTTATAACATAAAGCAGGGTTGAAAAATTATAAATACCATATTAAAGTATTACACAAGTTTGATTCAAACTTTAAAAGTATTTTTCTACTCAAGCTACACAAAGCTTCTAATTTTGATTTTTTGCGATAACGGGTAGTTTTCACTTCTAAGAGTAACAAATTGGCAGATTTTGAAGATAAGGGTAAGTCAAGCTTAATTCCAAATATTCATGCAAAGCCATGCGGGTACATGGAAATCGGAGGTAAAACCTCATTTTTACCTTGGTATCTTGGATTATAGGAAATATCGCATTCGACCATGGTTGGTCTGATATTTTTTTGGTTTTATTATTCGTATTAGTTACACCCGACGCAGACGCAAAAGATGACAATTGAAAATGTGAAACAAACTCGTGAATCTATGGCCCAGTTTTATGATTTATCGAACATAAATAATGAAACCGAAATTTGGCGGCAATTGTAGCACGATAGGCTTAATCTAACAAATCTAACAGTTGTTGATGTCCCGAAACGGAAAAAGCATTAAGAATTTTGATCGCTTTACCATGCACGACCTGTACAGTAGAGCGATCCTTTAGCAGTCTCAGAAGACTAAAACCATGGCTAAGAAGCACCCTGTCAGAAGATCGCTTTAATGGTCTAGCCATGATGAGTGTTCACTGAGTTATAATAAATAAAAACCTGAATAATTTTAATTCTAAAGTGGTGGAAAGTTTTGCGAAAAATTCCCGCAGTTATTTTTGTTAATATAAATAATTATTACTGTGTTTAAAAGTTTGAGTTAGTTATTGTGTTGTCGAAGGCTTGTAAAGTTTTATCCATTGATATTGATATTAGAACCGTTCTTATTACAATCGTCATAGAGGCAAAGTGCAACGCTTCATGCTCTCGACTGTACCAGGCGTTCATATTTAGTCATAAGCTGGCGACGCCCTTGAACTAGCCATTGATTTAAAAAAAAAGAAGAGCCGTAAAGCCATTTTTAATAAAGGTAATTCCCATCAAAAGTATATTAACAATGACTTAAATAATACCCTAATGTCATGAATATGTTTATGTCTAAGTCACATACGATTTTTCTGTTTTAAATCATGATAAAAAAATCATTAGAAACTGTACGCCGGACTAAGACGGCTTTATTATAATAAAAGGCCTTATAAATAGACACATTTTGAAAAAAATTCTTCTCAATGTTAATCAAATAAAATTAAAACAGTCATAAATCTCGTTGTTATGACGTATTGTTGTGAGTAAAACGCGAGGGATTGCATGAAAAATTGATTAGTGAATCATAAGTGAATTAATTATTAGTGTGACATTCTACTACTACACAGTCAATTACGACGAATCATTTGCAATTACTATTATATTTATATCTTGACTTTCATTTGCGAATATTTCACTCAGTGTCGTATCATAAAATACTATAAAATTACGTAATCGTTTCATCAATATAAAATAACGGTATTTTTTTTTGTATAATTATTACTATTTCACCAGTTAGAATACGTAAATAGTCCAGATATTTTAGTAAGTATAACTAGAAATTTGAAATAACTAGCTAAATATTTGTATAAACTGGTATATTGGCATTCTAAGGCAGCCGTATTACTTCCAGGAATCAAGCTATGGCTGCTGGTGATGGGTGTACGAGTATGGTCCCTGGTCTGATCTAGAGATGGCGGTAGTTGCTTGTAAAATACTACTGTATTAGAAAGTATAAAATTTATACATCATATGTTTCAAGTTTGATGAAATCGGTGTCGATCTTATTGATTATCGCTAATAAAAGTGTATGAATTTTTTCCAAAATTATTGTGTTTTATTTATTGAGCCAAGTACTTCTGAGACCAACTTCGTACACAACTTTAAGGCGATAACTTAAGTGTCTATAGAACGCGTCAAGTAGTTTCATTATTAAATGGCGGAAGAGAAAAAAAAGAGACGAAAAAGGAAGTCTAGTGTCCACAGAATCAACGAAGTATGAATATGAATATTGCGAATATCATTATCTCTATCGATATTTATTAAAAGCGGCCCTAAAAGATCGATGAATTATTTCCTATTAGGAAAAATAAACATAAGCTTTGATTGCGTAACTAGAAAAAAACAAAAAATATCAAGTGAACCAGAAAGTAGCTTTGAATGTTTGTGTTATAATGCTCATGCTTCTTAAAGCCATCGTTGATTTCTATTTGCGACTTTTCCTTTGAAGTTCATGGTTTAATCAACGGTAAGAAACTCATTAAAAATTTTTAGTCAGCATTATTATCATTTTGCATAAATTGCTTAGCAGCTGGTGAAGGGTTTTGTTTTTTAAAATCACGTGTTTGAACATTCTTGAAAAGCACACGCTCTTACACGGAGACAAGAAAGTTGCGGGTACCGCGGACGATGCCTCGTGAATCTGTTCAATTTCACAGACGCGAGTTTATATTCTAAAAAAAACTTTTACTTTTATTACAAGACACATCAAGGAATATTGCACTCTTTGCAAAAAATTTTGTTCTTTTTTGATATTTTTCTATTGCCCAATCTCAATAACGTCTGGCCAATCAAAGACTTCTTGCTGTCCGATATGAAGATATAATGGTTGAGGAAATATTTTGTCGGAAACTGCCATTGCACCTGGTCTTCTGAAGACTATTGCAATCGAGGGATGAGAAAATAAGAGAAGTTCCATGAATCACTTTCCTCGGCGTCACTAGGCCTACAGTTACTGCTAGAATCGGCTCTGGATTTCTTCTTTAGTTTTTTATAATTCCTCTTCAAGAAAGGGGCGGCTTCCCATTTTGTTACAGAAATCCAAATAAAATATGTTATAATGTACAGAATACTTTTGGATGAATGTTGAAAATCAATACAGTGAAATCTGCTGGTACATATACTGAGATCAAATAATAAGGGACACAATGATTGCATACATACCTAAATAAGACTTTACGTGTAATTTGTGAATGAAAAAATATTCTAATTTCGCATCACATAATACAACAAACGTTTATACATACAGAAATCGTCGATACGTGTTTACTTGCTCGTAATTTGATGGGCACTGGCGCAGCATTGCATGGCAACGTGGCAGTATTGAGTATTTACTTAAAGTGGCAACTCAAAAGTCCGACGTGGTACAAATCTCACGTAGTTAGAATGTGAAATAGAAGTTCCAGGTGTTTTAGAAACTTGTTGGTACATATATGTACCATTTAGGACGAAAGGGTTAAAAAGATATTGACAACGTCATAACATAACATGACAAATTTTTGGTATCATGTCAAAAGATGCGAAATAAAATAAACTATAACCATACTCACGTGTTGTCACACGAGTCCTATTTGAGTTGTCCACAGATACTTGAAACATTATTTTTTCATGATTTTCGTTAAACAATCATCGTGATAGTCATACCGAGTCAAACGTATCTTTAAACATATATTTTTTATCCTTCACTTAAAAGTTATTAGTTATCTCCAACAATATAAAAAAGTTGGGGAAGTATACGGGGAAAGCTTACCTGTACAAAATTTCTAATGAAAATGATCAAAATTCTGAATACATTTGATTACATCACATCAAATTATGTAATTCCTTACTGAACTCGGCTATGGCACCTTCACGCATAAAATTAGAAAACCCAGTAAATGATCTATGCAGTAGACACGACACACAAAACAACTGAAATATGCATGTATCCAGCTAGAAGTAGAGAGGAATGAGATGAAGAAGAAAGAAAAAATGGACACATGAATGGAAATTGGGAAAACAAAAATTAAACTGTATTATACTTCATAATGCCAATTCCACAAAAATGTTCATATTAGCGGACTCAATCAATATTATTTGGAATATCCTTGTCACTATCTCATTTTGGAATTCATTAAACGTAGAACAATATGTTCCGTAGTTATTCCACCCTTTCCGTTAATTCAACAACCATGAAACATCTTTGTCAAAATTGAACTAAATCGGTTACATTTTCTCGCTGCGACTTGGTGGTGTTGAAGCACCATCTTGAGTCATCTGTTTCGCTGGTTTTCCAAATTTAATCATGATCGCTTTTCGTTACAGGATGAATTTCTTGAACGTTGTCCAGAATCGGTTTGTGCCTGAAAACGTCGATGCTGTGCGTAAACTGAAATAGCGTGATATTGGGAATAATTAGGCATTGGTTCCATTCGCAATTATTCAATATTGGCTCAAAAAAACGCTCGTGTCGATTGGTGCAAAGAAAAACTGAAAAAATCAATGGCGATACTTCAATAGACGTAATAGGCGTGGATGTATGCATATGAGGCCGCATCTAGCAAGCCGCAAACAAGAGTTGTTGGAACACGAAGTACTTCGAAGCGAATGATTGCTCTAAAAAATTGCACATGTCGCCAACGGTCTATTAGAGCAACGTAGAAAGGTCAATTCTGAATGGTATATCAGAAATTGTTTGCCAGAAGTGTTCGAACAAATCAGGAAACGAATCATTCTCCACCACGACAGGGGGAGCTTTTACCCACCAGTACAAACAGAAACGTTTTTGAAGAGTCAAACATTGAATAGATGAGTTATATGCCGTACAGTACTTGTTTGGCACTCAATGATTCCTTCTTATTCTAGAAGATCAAAAATAAATTACGAGATCAACGTTTTTCTACAATTTTGTGTTTTACTTTATCCCAAAAAAATTAAATCTAATTAATTAACATATTTCTTAATGTTCATGATTTACAATATCATAAATTACTGTTAATACGATTTATAAAATATTTTTTTTCCTCAATAATAAGTTCTAAACTTGATATTAATATTGCAAAACTATTTTTTGCTTATCATTTGCACAAATTAAAAAACGTAAACGTCATTTTTCTGTTTTCGAAGTTATTTATACTGATGTTAGCTGTCGCGTAAAAAAAGTAAATGTATGGTTTACTTTGTTAGGTCAATTTTATTCTAGATAGCCTCGGGAAATTTTTGATAAATTATAATCAAACAGGAACTGAGATAAAAATAAACGTACGTAAGATCATCGCATAAGAGAATAATATATTCAGAAAGTGATTCCTTCATAACACCGATTGGAGCGGGGGAGTTAACAACATTTACATTTTTACGCAGTGAGCATGAAAAGTGGAATGAAACTAAGAAAATTATTATCAACATTTTGCAGCTATACTATAATATAATCTTTAATAGATCGGATCTTTTTGTTCGTAATTATTTATGATTCACTTCCTAAAAACTTCAATTGCATTATGTATCACAATTAGTTTTCTCAATATAAAAGATACGATTAATCTTTCTCTCTTTCAAGATAATTTTGTGGGAACAAAAAAAATCGTATATTTTTAGACAGATAGGCACGTAAAGTAGGCTTGAACGTTATTGTTTCTCATAATTTGGCAATCAAATGTCAATAAACATAACGTCTATGTTATAAGTTTACTTTCAAGTATGAAAAATCTGAAAGAAAACGAAAGGAAAATAATTTCCAAGTTTTATGAATAAAATCAAGATTTGAAGAAATCTTTAAACACTTTGTAAGAAAGGGAATAGCCAGACAAACAATTTACGATATCTGTCGACGTGTTGAGATAGGTATTTCGATTGAAAGAAAGCCAGGATCGGACAGAGAAGCAAAAAAAACGTCAAAAAAGAAGAGGAAAGCTTTGGTCAAAGCGTCTCAGCGAAAACTGGGAATCATTTTGCGAAAATTTGGCAGAAAATTCAAAAGCTATAAGAAATTTTTGATGATTTCCAGGACAAATTTGTGCTGCAGAACGATCACTAAAAGATATCGCCAGCCATATCAATACTTTCGAATTGAACTTTTTTGTCTTTTAGAATACACTTCTGTATTTACTTCTTCGTTTTTCTGACAATAATAAGTCTCATTATTCGACATTTCAATCCTACGTGTAGTCGATCTAAACCTAGTTAACACTAAGACTTCTAAGTTTTGTTCCAATTGTTGCTTTTCTGAATATTTGGGTGCCGATTTTCCTCATTTTTGAACCATATGCTGTTTGTTTAGAATGTTGCTTACATATTTCTCATAATTTTTGAGCTTTCTGCCAAATTTTCGCAAACTGACTCCCAGTTATCGCTGAGACGCTCTAACCAAATCTTCCCTCTCCATTTTTGATATTTTTGTTGCTTTTCTGTCCGATGCTTACTTTCTTTTAATCGAAATCCCTGTCTCAAGATGCAGACAGATATCGTAAATTGTTTGTCTGGCTATTACCATTCCTACACAATGATTAACATAAAGATATATTTAATGTCTTATATAACTCCATACGATGCTGCAGATCTTTCCAATAAAGCATATTTACAAGTTGTAAGTAAAGCAAAATCTGTATTTCGACCTTTTGGAATTTACCCATTGAGCCCGAATGTTTTTATTGATCAAGATAGCATCACTGATGGAATCGGAATTAATAATAGAAAATCAAGACCGAAATGTCCATAATTTTGAGGTTGCGCAGTCTGATGGTATGGACATAACTTCAGGACATACATCTTTTTTCGCAGGATCATCAAGAACTTGTTGATAAGCAAAAAAGCTCCGGTATCCTTTGCTTCTACAACAACGAAACCAACTTATAAGATAAAGAAAATAAGAAACTAGCGAAACTCAAGAAACTGGTGAAGATGATAAACCAAAACCAAAGAAAGTTGACAAAGAAAGAAGAAACAAAAATCTTATAAGAGAAAAATTTCACGAGAAAGTTCTTCAGAGAGTGAAGATGAAGAGCACCTTTATGATGATGACACTGATGATGAAATGCATGTAGACAATGAAAAGTATAACAAATATATCATTTCCGAGGAATTATAAAAAAATAATAAGTTGTAGTACCGCTGCACCATCTGCGGACTGTATGCTCAAGCTATATGTTCAGGGTCGAATTCGTCAAACGCATGTACATCTGTGATTTATGTGTTCAATAATAATAATAATATATTACTTCTAATTCGTCTGATTTCTGATTATAATAATTAATGTTGATTTGACATTTAAGAGTTCATTATAAGCATTACGTAAATTGTAAGGGGCTTATCTTAAATATTTAAAATTGATGCTAATTTTTGGATTGTAGACATTACTTTTATCATATAAGATTGATCCCAATAATATTTTTTATTAAAATATATCTTACTCATTACAATCCGAATAAAAAAATGATGAGCGTCATTACTAATGCCGCTCAAACCTGTTTTTTTAATCTTTCTCCACTACTAGTAGGTCAAAGATATATGCTTCCGTTGTTAAATTGTTGATTACTCTGATTTGTTACATTCCTTAATTTTGATTTTTGATAAATATTTTAAAAAATACTCCATCTTTGACTTAAGTGAATGCCATTCCCCCTCGTTACCCTAACCCTTTTGGCTATAGTTAAATCATATTAAATTTTCTTGTTCAACTAGAACCACAAATACAAAAGTAATAACCTACACTACACACATAAAATAATAATTATACATTTACCTTCGTTGTGAAATCCATGGACTAAGATGGATGGTGACAGACCGTATAAAAAGCCAATGTTGCTTCAGCGACTTTTATGGACTTGGTTTCCTCAGAAGTTACCACAAAATTTGTTTAACCAGAACTCCCCGCTTGAGCTTTCAGCATTTGTTTGTATTTATCCTTTTTTATATGGGTCTCAATATCAAGCGTACCTTTATGGGTAATTGATATTGAAGAATTGCAAAAAATGCAAATCACCTCGCTAGTTGTCTTTCTTTTCTCAAAGGAAGGATACAACCGAAACACTTCATCCGATTAAGTACATTTGCGTTTCGGCATTTTTATAGAACTACATTTTTCAAATTTATTATTTTTATGCACGACTTATGTAAATCCGGACGTTAAACAAAATCCCCCCGGACTTACCCGGACGTAGTAAAAACCGAACATGTCCGGATCAATCCGGACATAACACTATTTTTAACATGGTTTTTGAGTTTGAAACAACTTTTTAATCACCCCGTGAGGTGTGATATGTTACTTGAATTAGTGAAGCTACACTGATAAATGAATTTTTTTTATTTTTTTATGTACTGGTATAAGAAAGTTTGAAACCTCAAACTCAAAGCATGTTAGTTTGTTGGGGAAGGTTAGTTTGTTTACAGCAAATAATAATCTCATTCTTGCCTAGAAAACGCAAAAAATTTTAATCTTGAGATTTACCAGGGCGAGATAGAGCCTTTATAATGACATATAAATTATGCTGATTGCGCCAGTATATTAAAGAGAACTGCGCTATTTGTCGTATCACGCGCTGTTGTGACATTTTGCTAAAAGATGGCAGTAAAATTATACTGAATGAAGTCGACTATATGAATTTATATCCTATTCCTAAAGCCGTTAGTTGGAAATCGCGTTTAATATGATAATAACGTTGGCGCTATTCATAACACGAACTGGGAAATGTTATTAAGTGTAAAATATGAAAAATATTTCTCTATGATTATAGAAATAGTCGTTAACGTTAAACTCACTTATGTTTTTGTGAGTTACGAGCAAAAAGCAGCTGTTATTATTATTGCCGTTTTTTTGTTTATGGGAAATAAACTTTATGATTTCAGTGTTTTTGTACAGAACTGATGAATAGTTTTTCATATCTTCAAACTAAACTTTTTGCTATTATAAACGCGTGGTATTTTGCGAAAATGTGGTAAATGTATGATAAGAGTTCAGAAGGTTAAAGTTGAGTTCGTATATACCTCAACAATTAAAAATTATGATTCAGAATCGTGGTTGTTTAACGTATTTATACTAAAAACATGGTAATATCCCCCTAAAACTACACTCACACTGTCGTGGTGTTTCGATAACCAAAGATATATTCTTTGGATAACTAAAGTCTATTATTATGTACGAATAAGTAATAAAACCTAATTTCTAATGCAAAACTTATTACGGTCATGTCTTATTATAGAATAATTTAATATTTCCTAAAATTTTAATGTACAGAACTGCTATGACCAAAAAAAAATGTTTGTCTATGCTTCATAGACTACGAAAAAGCTTTCGATAAAGTTCAACATTACAAACTTATGCAGTTCCTCAAAAAATTGGAGTTGGACGAAAAAGACATTCGTTGTATCGAAAATCTGTATTGGCACCAAAAAGCTCAAGTCAAAGTAAATCATGGTCTAACTGATCAAGTTCGGATTCGCAGAGGAGTACGTCAAGGTTGTATATTGTCGCCGCTCCTGTTTAATATATACCCTGAAGCCATCTTTCGAGAGTCACTTGAAGATAGAGACTTTGGGATCAAAGTCAATGGAGTCTGGGTCAACAACAAACGTTACGCCGATGACACAGTGCTGATTATAAATAATATAGATGACCCACAACAACTAATTAATATAGTAGGCGGACATAGCCAAAACATGGGATTAAACATCAACATCAAAAAAACTAAATTCATGATTATCACTAGGGAATCGAATACGTTCAGAAAATCTAGAGTAACATATAATGGAAAACCTATAGAACGGGTAGAAAAATTAAATATCTAGGAACATGGCTCTATGAAGAATGGTCGTCGGACGGTGAAATAAAATGCTGAATTGAACAAGCTCGAAGTACATTCATAAAATTTAAAAATGTATTTATATGTACCGACTTTGATCTTGATCTTAGACTGAGACTTTTGCGGTGCTACATTTGGTCAGTGCTTCTTTACGGGATGGAGGGTTGGACCCTTAAGGTAAAAAACATCAACAGATTAGAGGCATTCGAAATGTGGGTATATCGTAGAATCCTGAAGATACCATGGACTGCTAAAGTGAGGAATGAGGATATTCTCAGGCGTATCAATAAAGACCGTGAACTCTTTAACAACGTAAAAAAACGAAAGATTGCATACCTTGGCCATATAATGCGAGGCCATAAATATCAATTCCTTCAGCTGATAGTCGAGGGCAAGATTGAAGGTAAGAGAGGATTGGGACGGAAGAGGATGTCATGGCTGCGGAACTTGAGGCAGTGGACGGGTATACAAAATATTCAGACATTGATCCATACCGCTAGAGGTAGAGAAGCCATGAAAAATGTGGTTGCGAACATTCATTAATGGATATGCATTGAAAGAAGAAGAAGAAAGTTTTAATACAAGCTTTCGGTTTGTTATTAGTCTTTTATGACCATAAGCTGTACAAAACTATGATAGAAAATGTTTGGACAGGCCAAAATCTTTGTGTATTACAGATTACATTGTCGTATCATAAATTTTTTTTTGCATGGGTACTTATTAAATAATAGGTTAGTTGTTTTATTCCAATTCCAAGAATAAGCAGATGAAGCTCAGCTGATTGTTCCATACAAGATCTCGCACTTGCAACATTATCGGTTTGGTGTTATTTTAAATGAGGGCAATCTGGGCAATTCTAGGGAGAAATTTAGTTACTTTTGGCTTAACAACCAACTTGTCCATCAGGCTCCAAAAGTAAGACAACAGCATATTTATAATTATTGACAGCGATCCAGTGACCGCTTTTTTCTTTCGTTACTTACTTAGTTTTGTTATTCTCATTTTCAAACCGGTCACAAAATATTGAACAAAAATTGAGGTTGGGAATTTGTTTACTTTCACTAATGAAATTTTTGTTAGTGGCGAAATAAATTATTATTTTTGAAGTCACAATGGATCGTTTATCTGAAAAATAACAAATTGATATTCTTGTTATATGTTTAATAATTTATATCCTAACCGAAATCCCATAACAAAATCTACTGTCAGTAAATTATTAAAAAAATGTAACTAAACTGGTTCAGTAAAAGATTTATCCAAATCAGGGCGCAAAAAAAACTGCATCAACTGAAAACAAATCTTTAGATGATTGTGTCCTGTTAGAAGACTTGATATTTCGCAAACATCTGTAGTGGAAATTTAACGTGATAATAAATTCCATCTATACAAAGTAACGATGGTTCAATAGTTGTAAGATGACGATTTTGATAGACGTGAAGAGTTTGCAGCCCTAATAATGGGAAAATTGCACAATCAAAACGATCCAAATTTTTTATGTAATGTTATGTTTTGCGATTAGGCCACTTTTTGTATTAATGGAAACGTAAATCTGCATAACTGTAGATACTAGTCACGTAACAATCCTTCTTCCATATGTGTGAACCCCTATGGGCTGGAATAATAAACGACAAAGTAATTGGTCCCTTTTTCATTGAGGATAATTCAAATGGTTCGGCGTATTTAGAGTATGTATTTTCAGTTACATTAAAAAAAAACTTTCAGACAATGACAATAGCCCAAACGGGAATATTTGACTTCAACAAGGTGGTACCCCACCTCACTATGCGTATATGATGAGGCAATACCTAAATAATGTGTTTCCCAGAAGATGATCTACTACATAACACAAACATTTAAAGATTTGTCTCAGTCTCAGTTGTCGGTTTTCTGTGCCATGATTGGGATAAATATTTTACCGCACCATTTTCGTTTAATCAATCGTAGCCATTTAAATGTACAATATTTATTGTAACTTCGATGAAGATACTCTAAATGTAGCTAAAACTCTGAAATTATGACATTTAGGTATAGAGAATATTACATGGAAAATAGTCACCATTTCTTAGGGTTTTCTAAAAACACAAAATATATAGGGTAATTCATTTGACATGAAAAATTCATTATTATTCCGGAAAAAGGAAAGATCTGACAACGATATCAACAATATTATTGTAGTTGAACCAGTGTTAGCGGCCATAGGAGCCGAGCACGTTAAAAAAGAAATGTGAATAGTCTCATATCATGTTTGTTCAAATGTTTCGATAATCTTTCAAATTAGCTACCACTAGTTTCAGCCTTCATTTAGATAAAACTTCTCAACAATTTTGTCTAATATCGAAATTTTTTGTATGAAATAACATTAAAAGGTACGTAGGTGTATATGTGCGAGATCGTCATGGGTTAGGCCAAGGTACGAAACGCGGTGTGTAAGCGTTGGTGTGGGAACACGCGTTTTAAGACCTACCAAACTGGAAATAAGTGGATTTTAAAGACGAGAATATACGAACTCTACTTTGTTATAACTTATAGCAGAGTTTCTATAGATAGGTATGTTTAACAGTCACAGTGAATATGGAGAAGCGCTCAGGATTTTTTGATAATATCAAAAGAGCTTCCAGAAAATCGATTATTTCACGAGTCGTAATTTGGGTATCTAAATTGGGTTTTCAAATTTCAAATAATCGATTATTTCTATTGCTTAAGCGTTATTTGTTATTAAATTATTTATTATACAATGAGGTCCAGACGTATGGAATATAATTAAATTGAAGAGGTCGATTTCTATTCTTGAATTGTCAATTTACAGTATTATTATCTCCTCCGGCACCCCTTCTGAATCATAAACAAATCCTCGAAGCTTTCAAATAAGAAAGGGGGTCGGGTGGAACCTAGTGAAAGTGATTTTAGTCCTTTTCTCTTTTGATTATGTCTCACAAAACTTTACGTTGAATGAAGATATTAATGTCACATTAAATGTTCAAAATGACCACCATTCACTATGGTTGCAATGACTCTATTGAAACATGATCAATAACTTATCATATTACCAATATCTTCTCGTCAAATGGTTACAGATTTTGTTGATTTGTTTACAGCGCTGTAGCGAAGTTGAAGTGATTTTTACCTTTTTGACATCAATCCTAATCTTTAGCGTGCATGAATGTGCAAATGTACTGAATTTGTAAATACCTATTGGAAAATGTCGTACCAAATTTATGTTTTCTAATATCGATTTGGAGTTTTTGCTCAGTAGATCTGTTAGACCACACTCTTAATATTCTTAACCAACCAGAGCTTTCTCCTCTATGTGCAATTTAGGAGAATGTTGTATTGTTTTCAATATTCAATAAAAAAAAAATAAATTTTCAATATTCTCTATAAATTCTATTAGGTATAAGGTTGCTATATTGCCACAACATACTACCTCGACGGCAGATATTTCTTTCTATAAGCCATCCATTGAATTTTCTTCGTAGTCTTCTGCAATATTTCCGATATTTTTGGTAATCATAGCTGCAGAACATGATTATCTTTTCTTTAGAAGTACGTGGGTTTCTAACATCGTCACGAATATCTTTAAAACGGTCTAGTTTTCGATTAAAATCTTGGAAATATTTTTTCTGTAAAGCTTTGCAGAAATATTCCTTTCCACAACTCCCCCAATATAATCGATGCTATTAACTTGCATTGTCTAGCTTGAGTAACTACAAAATTCTAATTTGGTTAATTTAATCATTAATTATAAAATATATGTAATATATGAATGCAATCTAGTATAATTCAGTTATTCATAAATAAATATATCTTGAGAAATTCCAGTTTTAAATCAAATATGCTAAATATTTATTAAAATATGTTCCACCAAATATTTCAGTAGATAAAAATTCTATATAAATGCCTATTGGTTTATTAAAATACCAATAAGGAAATTTTATGTAGTAAATTAAATATGTCACCGCTGGACTTCAATAAATGTCGGTAGATTGGAAAAAAATTCAGTCTTGGGTCTGGTCCGATCTAACGTTCACGACAAATCAACATTTAGTTGACAACAAGCACGTGGCATAACTTGTTTGATGGCCTCTTGTGTCAACTGTACTTAACAGTAATTTGAAATATATTTGGGAAAAAGATATGTAAATGTTTATTACTCATTGAGAGATTAAGTTTTAAGGCGACTGATATTGTCAATAATCAAACAGAAAATGAACATTTTTATCGCCTTCCTTCTCTTCAAATCTTACTTTCCAAGATGTTGACAACACTATTTCTAATTCATTTATTCAACGTAAAACGTAATCTCTAAATTAATCGAATTTCTAGATACTTTGAGAGTTTTGAGGTTATCTAATAAGCGGAGGATACTTGATTTTTATTTTTTGTTCTTTGATCAAATTGATCTGATCAGTTTCTTGGAAATATTGTTTAAATAATTCGTGACTTTTTATTGTTCAAGATACTTTTTTGTTTCCAGTATCGCTGTCGTATCATACGAGGTCTGCCTATTAAATAACGAGACTGGTTATGGAAAAGGGTTTTATTATAAAAATTATTCTACATTCGAATGCTCCCCTTCAATATGTTCCCCTTCCCTCGCTACACACCTTTCCATAAGTTTTTTCCATTGATCGAAGCAGTGCTGGAAGTCTTCTTTGCTTTTACTTTAACGCTTTCATGGATTCAAATCTTTTTCTTACCTTTCCTACCTTTCTAATCTTTCAAGAAAATATGCAGACCCGTTGACACAAAAGCTTTTGGTGAGGAGTCAGATTTTTTGGTATCAACTTCGCACAGACTTTTGTCATGTGTAAAATTTTTCTAACCCTTTCTTTAACGGCGTTTATACCCTCGGCAATCATCCGGATGCTCATTCGACGATCTGCACGCACAATTTCGTTGATTTTGGTCACTCTTTTCGGAGTTGAAACAGTCACAGGGCGACGTGGGCGCTGGTCATTTTCAGTGCTCTCTCGGCACTCACTAAAGCGCTTACACCACTTAAAAACACGCGCACGAGATAGAGAATTGTCCCCATGGGCCTTTTGCAACAATTTATAGCACTCAGTCGGAGTTGTTTTTAATTTAACGAAAAATTTGAGATTGATACGTTGCTCCTGTTTTTCGTAACACACGGTTTTCGACACGAGAAAAAACACGTTCGTTTCAAACTATGATAGTGACGGAAACGTGTTTTGGGATGTGCATAGACAAGATATCTAGATAAAGCACTACTCATTTCTCACCCCACCAGTCTAGGTCGCCCTAATCTAATGTTATTAGTATCTAAGTTTTGTTATATAACATCTTCTTCAGCCTTTTATGTTAGCTTGAGCCTAAAATTGCTTGAAATTATAGTGTCAGTGATTTCCCCCTTATTCCTTCTCTTGCAATTTTCGTATTTCTATTCAATTTCCCGAATTTTGTCTTTTGTAATACAACAATTCACAGTCACCTTTCCAATTACCGATTACCAGAGTAATTTCCTAAATACCCGAACCCATACCTGTAATTCCTTTTGCTGTGAGACGTGAAGATGAGGTCCATCTTCCTCATCCATCCAAGTAGCTCATAACAAGCAACTTTTACGTAACTGAATTAATAAGCATATTATTCATTTCACCACCATTCTCTTCAGCTTAATTTGATTATTTTCAATATTTAATAGGTGTTGGTGGTAAAACCAGCACTGCTTGAATAGTCTAAAGCCTCCTCCAGAAGATTTGTTCTCTGTATTGAACTTCTTGGGAATGGAAAGGTTCTATGAAAGATTTATTTAACAATGTTGTAATTGCTATGTATTTATTCGCTTTCATAAATATTTTTGTGAAAATTTTGGAAAAGAATATTTCTTGCTGTTGTCTAGGCTCTTACTAGCATATTCTTTATTTTTCTGATAACAACGCCGAGGTACCATGATATTCAATTATCTTTTTCGTGTGGTTACAAACTTCTTCTTTAAAGTTGCTGTTATTTTGGAGTCAGGATATTTATATATGATTGTCCCATACTTCAGCTATGTATTCAAATATTGGTTTTGTGGAGATAATCATGATGAGCTATTCAAACATTCTCTTGAAATATGTGGTGGTTATCATTATTGGGTCGTCTACATAGAAGTAAACACCAATTTCTTTGTCCATTAATACTTTTATCTAGGAGTATGCCGGTATACGATACTTGTTTTAAGAAATTAGGATCATTTCTATTTTCAGATGAACCAGTTGTGCAAGGTGTGCGGCGAGCCTGCGGCCGGCTTTCATTTTGGGGCATTCACTTGTGAAGGATGTAAGGTAAGAATATTTATGAATTTGGTGATTTGGGATTTTGCTCATGTTATAATCTATAGGTTTCATAACCCTTAAATCAACTATAGAACATCCAGAAGTTGTCAATATTGAGTAGGATTTCTAGCAGATTTGACAAACCTTTACCGTCCAGTTTTTTCATGTCAGAATCAGCTATAGACATGTCAACATATCTATCGATGTGATAAATACTTATTATTGGTTGATTGTTGGATCTTTTCAAGCTTGTACTGGCTCAGATATTATGCTAGACGAAATTTTTTTAGTTGCAGTGTGATCTAATGGCCCATTATATGAGAATATGATTAAAAGTCCATCTTATTATTCTATATCTTAAATCAATGCATTCCAATATTTTATACGTGTGCTCTTTTATGAGGATGGTCCCAGAAGTACCTGGGCTGACCTAGATATGGCGGTAGTTGCTTCAAAAATATCACTATATTAAAAAGTACAAAATCTATACTGAAAAATATTGGTCATGGTTATTTGAAAGGCGTAAGCCCAACCAATATAAAATCTGAACTAGATTCTACTCTGTAAGATATTGCTACTCCATTATCAATATTAAAATATTGGGTAGCAGAGTTTAAACAAGGCCGAACGACCTGTTAAGACCGGCATTGCAGTGGTCGACCAAATGAGGTGATGACTCGTCATGAATCTTTATAATAAACAAATTGGTACTAGATAATAGTAGACAGGTACTAGGCATTTCAAAAAGTGTAGTACTATATCGCATATTAACTGAAAATTTGGGCATGAGAAAGCTGTGCGCAAGATGGGTACAGCGTTTGCTCACAATGGATGAAAACCAGCGTCGTGAAGATGTTACCATCGAGTGGATGAAACGAACAATCAAAAAAATGGACTGAAAAAGGAGAATCGGCAAAAACCGTTCCCTCTGTAGGTAAGGTCATTGCGTCGGTTTTTTGGGATTCGCATGGAATAATTTTCATTGACTATCTTGATAAAGAAAAGTCTAGCAACGGCTAGTTTTTTGAGTATTTATTGCAACGTTTGAGTGATGAAATCAAGCAAAAATTGCCGCATTTGGCTAAGAAGAAAGTGTTGTTTCATCAAGACAATGTACCAGTCCAGAATTCCGTTATTATAATGGCCGAAATTAATGAATTAAAGTTTGAATTGCTTTGAATTCTAAAATTTTTGTATTTTCTATTGGACCAGGTACTTCTGGCAGCATCCTCGTATATACCTCGCATATGTGTATAATGAAAATTATGATGATATCTACTAAATGATTTTATTAAGACAAATGTCGTCATTAGAATGTTCTCCGCTCGACTTTGTCTAATATTATACGTTCAGCAAAGAATTTAAATTTGAATTCCTTTCCTTTATTACAGAAAATAAGAAAATACATTGTATGAGTATTTTATTATTCCGATATTCAAGATATTTTAGATCCGGACTGTTATTTGTAAGTTTCTTTATGTTCAAGAATATAACCATTTTGGTTACTTAACAATATTAATTATGGAGAATTGATTGATTTCTCGTCATTATCCTTATTAATTCTAATGATAGTAATCATTCTATGATTTAATTGAATAGTTTTAACAGCTTCTAATCCTCTACACGTCCCAGATTCGTCCATATTTAGAATATCCCTCGGAAATTTTGAGCTCGGCTCCCAAGCATACCCTGAAGAGGCAATCCAGAGTTGGCCAGAAACTTGGACAGCTCAGAACTTCAATTTATCGTGACTCATTTTCTTGGAGAAGTTTAGGTCTCTGGAATCAGCTACCAAGGCACGTGTCGCCAAAGCACTACAACCTACAGAAGTTCAAGATCAATATCCACAGACAACTCTACATAGCAGGCACTTTAGTTAGTGTCTACGGTGACATTTTACGTTTTTACTGCTTCTTAACAAATCTTAGTCTTCAAAAATGAAGATGACACTTTTAGATGCTGATAATTGTGGAAAAAACGTTTACGATTATTATTTCCACTCGACCAAGAAATTGATCACCTACAAAGAAGCCAAAATAACAATTTGTTTTCAAGAAAAACTCGAAGGAGACTATTTTGACGAATCTGTATCGAGAAAATGATACATTGCACGTTATATTACTAATCTTCTTAACAAAATACTTAAGGAAAGTAATATTCGAATGGGAAGATCTTATTATCAATTGGAAAAAAAGTATATACACGACTAGTATTTGATATAAATTGATGCTGAAAATTTACGAGTGATGTCAATCGGGATTTGTCAACAAAACCATCCACACATCGAAAAATCCAAAGGATTCAAAAAGAAAGCTGTCAAGAGCTCTATTCATCATCCCCAGGCATTCGATAAACTTCAATTAACTTATACTATAGCCCAACTTCATTAAGATAATATGGGTGAAACAAGCTTGAGAAAAGAATCGATTGGAAGACAAAGATATTAAAATATCCGTATGAAGTTATGTTGAGGATTTTATAATCATATCTGAAGACACATACAACTCACAAGCTTTTGTATAAGTTGGTTTTAAATGTAAAAATTCATGAACAATATCCCTTATAGAAGAACAAGTGATTGTTTTCAAATATTTGGGGTAGATACAATAAGAACTAGGAATCTTAAGAAGGAAATAAAAACTCTTACAACGAAAGCATCACTAAAATCACGATAGTTGCAAAAAATACGAGCATCAAAACCATAGTAAGAGTGATGAATGAAAAAAATGACCCTATAACTTAAATTGAGTCGCATCTACGATATGCCCTTCCCTTCTGGGGTACGTGTACTCAATTTGAGCGAATCTTCAAACTACAAAAGATATTTACTCGGACTAAACAGCAGGTTCACTGCAGAGACTTAAAACTTATGAATCTTCCTTCCTTATTCATATTTTATTCCTTTTGCCTAATTCGAAAGCACGCTTTTCCAATTTCAGAAAGGTCGTTGCACGGCTATCCACTTAAGAACGCGGAGCACGACCTTTACCTACCTACTCCACGTTCAGAATTAGTTAAGTGCTCAATATTTTACAATGAAAAAAAAATGCACAATCACTTGCAAATTGAAATCAAATCGATATCATATTAACAATATTCAATTTTGGGCATGATGCATACTGGTTTAATTTTGCTATGGACTTAATTATTACCTATTACTATTATAATTTTGTTACTAATTGTCGTTTTCTTTTGTATATTGAAATTTTATTGTATTTGTATCTTTATTTAGTTATTTTTATGTTTGTTTTTTAGTTTTTGTCTACAAATTGTAACAATTGTTTGACAATAAAGCATTTATTTCTCTCTCTATTAATGAAATCCTTGGAAAAATAACATAGGACTCAAACCCAATGTACGAGACGATGATATATTTTTCACTTTTATTCTTATTACTAAATACCCGAGTCCAACACTGTAGTTATTGATAGAAGGCCATAGGCCAGCAAGTGTAGGTGTAGGAATTTGTGATATATGTTTCTGAAGGATGACAAGTGCGGCGCATAAATAGAAAATTAATTATAATGAATAATTTGTCTGCTGACCTCTTGTATCCAACAAATTAACTTAAATCGCTTACCAGCAAAAACATGGGGTGTTTAGATTTACTGCCCGCTGAGGCGCTAAGGGAGATTCACAATATAATATTATGCAAATTGAATGCTGTTAAATTTGAAGAAGTCGTCAAAGAAAAAGCGGGTATATACTTGAAATGCGATTATAATGTATGATGTTAGCAACTGTAAGAAAATTCAGAGCTAGCAAGACATATAGACGTCATATTGTTGATAGAATATATACAGGGTGTCCAGCGACGAGTTAAAACTATCTGTATATGGTAAAATACTTATAGTAAAATCATGAAAATTTCTCCGTTTGAGTTTTCGGATACTATCTTTTTAACTAAAAAATTATAAAACCGTAACTTTGTTATTTTCAATAGAACTTCCTATATAATAATATATTTTTGAAATCTACATAAAATTTTAGTATACTTTTGCATACTTTATGAGTTATTAATTTTTTGATAAAAAATTGACCGTTGAAGACCCTTATAAATTATTTTTTTACAAGGATACCCTTAAAGATATGAATATGGTTTCTGTTCGGTTTCCTTCGGCAAGGTCAGACGTATTTGAATCTATGCTGAAAAATTTTTAATTTTATACAGGGTGTGTATAAAACTTTTTCAGAGTTTAACTTCGTAAATATGAAATTTATTTTTTTCTTTTTAAGAGAACCACCCAGTTTTTTCTATTTTAATACATTCAGGAGTAAAAAATTAGGCAAGTTCATGTATACTTTCCTATACCTAAACCTTACCGTTATCCAGATATTAAATTGTCAAGGTCTATGAGAAGAATCAAATCAAATTATATTTACTAATCCTATTCCAGCTTTGAACACTTTTTACATACACCCTGTGTAAAACAAAAATTATTTCAACATAGATTCAAATACGTCTGACATTACTAAAAGCAAAAGAACAGAAACCTTTTTCATATCTTCAAGGGTATCGTCGTAAAAAAATAAATTATAAGGGTCTGCAACGGTCAAATTTTTCACAAAAAAATTAATATCTCAAAAAGTATGCATTTTTTAGACAAAAGTATACTAAAATTTTATGTAGATATCAAAAAAATGTATTAATATAATAAAAGTTACAGTCGATTTCCTGTTCTATTTTAGTTAAAAAGATCGTATCCGAAAACCCAAACGTAGTATTTTGCCATGTACAGATAGTTTTAACTCGTCGTGGGACACCCTGTATAATAAAGGGTTTTTTATTTTGCAAGCAGGTCGTATATACCACTGGGGAGATTATAAGCTGGTTATGTTTTTATTTAATATGTCATTTACATATTTAGAAAGATTATGTGTATTATAATTTTGGCCATGTACTTGTTCCATATTGTTAAGAAGCTTGGTGTTTATCTTGATGGTGAAAATTTTGGGCACTTGGTTAGTAGATGCTGTAGGTATCTTGCATATCTCAAATTTTGGGGGCTCACTTTTAGTAATTGAATAACTATGAGTAATCTTAGTGTGGTCTATTCATAACCTGGTTAACTTAAGTGACCTTTGCTGATTGAATACGACCAGTGTTTCACTTTTGGATGTTTACCAGTCGCTTTATCACAGTTTTGATTCGTTTTATATCTTTGTTCTTTACTGTTTGTACTTAAATCATGATTTCACTGATCACTGCTTGTCGAACATTCGTTTCCACGGATACCAGTATGAGAAGGAACCCAAAGTATTTCCACATAATTATTCATTTGTCCTAACTGTGATAATCCGACTTTAATTGAGAATGCTATTGGGTGTTTTAAAAAAAAGTGATCCCGTCTTTAGGATCTATATAAAACTGAAAAATATTAGGGGTTTGCTCAATAAAAGATTAAGTATTCAATATAAAGAGTGTCGAAGAAAAAAATTATATATTTGTACGGTTTTGCCGCAACTACTGGCAATATTGCATTGAAATTTTATCCAATTATGTTTTAGAAGCTGATAGGTACATCCAAAGAATTTGTTTTTATGTCTGACCCTCATACAGGGCGCTAGTCACACGGTTTGTATCAACTAGTATTGAACATAGCTTGTTCAAAATTGGATTGGATGCTTGTTTAGGATGCATCTGTATATGTTCAATAAAATTGTGGAAAATTATCAAGTCTTTAGTAATTTTGGGAGTTTCTAATTTGTTAAAGTTGCACAGTGAAGCGTCGGATGGAGGGATATCGGTTTGATTTGGAGCTCTGCAAGAAATAAAACTGGCTCTTATACAAAAGCGAATTTGTTTTGGTGTTTACCGAATGTGGAGTTTTGTATGGATTGTGAAGTAGGCGCGATTAGTGTAGACTAGATTCTGCTGGTTTGTTTCTTTTCTTAGAGCTATGTTTTGAATGGTTTCTAATTGGTTCCAAATAGTTTTCTTGGCATCTACATGTATTATAGAGCAGTAGAGTGAATAAGTGCTTTATATATGTGCATTAAACAGGTATAATCAGATCAACAAATAATGTGATCATAATAAACATACAACATGAACTTTTTTCGTAATTTTGACATTGATTTGAGTATTTTTTAAGCACAAATATACTAGAATATCATTTTTATATTTATAATAGATAATTTCACTTGTAACAAGAAAGTATTTACCACAAAACAAGGATGTTTCAAGGATATGGTACAATAGAAGTGAATCTGTGATATTAGTAATATCAGTTTTAAAGTATTATTATTATTAATATTAAGTATTGATCAAGTATAGTATTGTGCTTGCGTATTCGTCATTTGAGTAAGCGTCAAGACATTACCACGAAAACATTTTAACACTACGCGTTTTTTATGATATTCAAATTAAAAACGTCGGAAATCCTGGGACTTGTGAGGTGCTATCATTTGAAAAATGGCCAGACTGCCGTTTTCCAAAACAAGAAGATTAGTGCGACTGATAAACTGGTCACTAAAGGTTACTAGGCCACCACAAATTTCCTAAAAAATAAGTTGCTTACTAATAACCATAAAAATATTAACGATCAGAGCAGCTTTGACCCTTTTTGGATAGAAATTGTCATTCATTAGAAAATTGAATCATTGCTGATGAGCATGTCAACTTGGAGACAAAAAATAAAAATAATATTTGTAAACTTATCATCAATGACGACTATGACTTCTGTCTTTTAGTATATTTCGCCTGCATTTCTTTGAAATTGTTCCAATCTTTACCAAGCCCCTCTGATTCCTTCACAGCTTTCAATATCTCCATACAAATCTAAGTATCTACTAGTAGACTGGACCAGTAGACTGGTCCTATCAAATAAACTCCTGTTGTCAACCGAATATATTGTTTAATATGTGATTGAATTGAAGACATAATTACAAAATGCCTCTATTGAGCTTCCCGAATAAAGCAGCCCAATTTTGAAGCAAAGTGAAGAGATAAAATTTTTCACCGTCCAATCTGGTGTTCTATGGCTATAATAGAAAATCTAGACTTAAGCTCAAATTAGAGTTAGGCTAAACATATATGTTAAAGCTCTTTGTACAGTTCCAAAGTATTAATAAATGCTCCAGATTTAATTGTTTTTAAATCATCAAGGAAGTTTGTGCTGCTTTTCAAACTCGGAGAAATGATTGAATCTCCGTTACTTCTAAGATTCATTCGAATCTATTGTTTAAATAGGAACGGAATACACTCTAAACGCAGTATTATCATCATTTCTCATTATAATTTTTATAATAGAAGATATTATACTTATAGGGTTGGAAGTTCAGGTAATTTCCATCAAGGACGATAATGGCTACTGTTCTTTTGTATAGACAAGGTGTGTTTGCTTTCCTTTGAAATTATGCCAATCTTTTGTAAGTTGCTCTTATTTGTTTAGAGCTTCAGGTTTCTCTAAATAAATCTTAATAGATACGAGGAGACTGAAAACTGGTCATATCAAATGTATTTATGGCTTCTTGATGTCAATAAATAACCGACTACATTGCTAAATATGTGACAATGCTCTAACACTTAGAGATCTCAATAAATGATTCATTGTGATATAGGAATACGAATCCTTAAGGGGGCCTAGTTACTGAGATATAGGGTGTTGAAATAAAAAATTTACCATAAATCAAGAACACTTAATGTTTTTTTCAAATTTGTTGACCAATATACTCCTTAATAAAGTAATATTTTGACATAAACAAATTTTGGAAACATTTAACCAGTGGCGGTGTCACTGGCGCAAATTATTTTTTTATTTTGTTTCAAGTTGCCTGATTATTTTTAGTTAAAAAACTAATAATCTTTTATGGAGCTAAAATGAAAGGTGTTGTAGAAATTTGCCTCTAAGCAAAAGTCTGCAGCAAAAGTAATTTACTAATAAATTGATTATTCATTTAATTACGAATAACGATTAAGCGTGAGTGGTTTAAAACAATTAAAAATTATTCATCATCTCAATTTTTCAAACTTCAATACATTCAATACATCGTTTTGTCATTGAAAAACGTGTCTTTGAGAATAAATCTGGATGAGGTTGAATGATTTCTGCCGCAGCTTGAATTCTAGCTATTAGATCTTGTTCAGATACGATGATTGTTTCGTACACTGAAGACTTCATATAGCCCTATTTAAAAAAATTGATAGGAATTAAGTTAGGAGATTTTGGAGGCCAGCAATTTGGTCCACCCCGACCAATCCATTTTTCTCTAAAACGTCTGTTTAAGTAATTTCTTGCTGCAGCAAAATGAATAGATGCCCCATCGTGTTTAAGAGGAAATATTAAATGATATTTTTGAAAGGTCATCTTTGAGTACTCGAAATGTAGTTCGCGCTTTAAGAGTGGACCTTTCTACTGTAAGGAAACTTTTAAAAGAACAAGTGTTAAATCCATACATATTGGCTAGTGTTCAAGCATTAGAACCTAGAGGTGCGTTTTGAATTTTCAAATTGGTATTTACAAAAATGTCGCGAAAAACGAAATTTTCCAAAATATGTGTTACATACCGACGAGGCTAGATTTACTAGAGAAGGAATTTTCATCTCTATAAATAGTCACGTTTGGGATGAAGAAAATCTGCACTTTGTATTCGGTTAATGTGTGTAGGTATGGTTAAAACTCGCTTAATCAGGTCTTACATTTTACCAAATAAATTAAATGGAGCAATTTATACGTGCTTTCTGGAAGAAATGTTGGATGAATTGTTAGAGAATGTACCGTTAAATATTAGACAATACATGTGGTTTCAACCTGTAGAATGCTAACATTACGTATCCATAAGACGGCAGTTATACTTTAAACCAAATATTTGGGGATACCCGGATAGACAGATAAGGTTGACAGTCCTCCAATTCAAACCAAATATTCAGCTATAATACATACATACAATCTAGACATAGCTTTATATGTATTGTAATTTGCTAGATATTTAATACATACTATTATTAGATGAAGCTTCAGGTTTTATTTCCAATTTTTTTTTCTGAAATTTGGCACTAAGTAAGATCATGGGGCGACCATTTTTTAGAATAGACAATATATGTCTGCATTATACTACATTCAACCTCTACTAAAATACCATTACTTTTACTCCCAGAGCTGGCTACAAAAAATAGGGTCAATAAGGTGCGAGCCATTTCAGCTTGTAAACTGGCGGCACCAACTTAGTACATCATCATACGCCACTTCTTAAGGTTAGCACAGGTCGGATATGAAAATGTCAGCCGGTTTTCCTGAACGAAAAAATTGGCTGAAAAACTTCATAACGGGCTCGCGTGAAACCTTTTGTAATGTGCGGTTTAGGCCTCAAATATGAGCGGTGTAATAGGGCGAGAAGTTTTGCAGGCCGGAAAACTCATCTGAAAAACCTCGCTCGAATATGTGGAAAATGAGTAAGCGCTATAAAATCACGCGCACAATAAAAAATGATAATATTTCAGCGAGTTTTCATTGTATCCTGAAGTTTTTTTTAATTTCGGGTAGCTCAAACAGATATTTTGAGTGGAAACATCAAAAATAATTTTCCATTAAGCCGAAAATTTCCATTTCAAATATTCGCCGATTTTTTTCGGAGGTTTTCCGACCTGCAAAACTTCTTGCGCTATCACACTGCTCTTAGTTGAGACCCCAAAAACCTAATAAAAAAGTTTCGCGCGAGCAAGTTATGAGGTTTTTCAGATGAATTTTCCGGCACGTTCGATAACTCTTACGAGGGTTTTCCGGCCTCCAAACTTCTTGCGCTATTACATAGCTCTTATTTGAGTTTACCAAAGTTTTCACGCGCGTCCGTTACGAGTTTTTCAGCCCATTTTTTCGCTCGGGAAAACCGGATGGCATTTTAATATTCGACCTGTGTTGACCTTAAGAAGTGGCGTTTGGTGATGTACTAAGTTGGGGCCGCCAGTTTACAAGCTGAAATGGCGCGCACCTTAACGATCCTATTTTTATCTATTTTAAACGAAATCCTTCCCAAGCGCACCAATTTTTATTTAAAATTTTATAGGGGATAATAATATCCCTAGAGAGCAGGTGATTCCATTTATTAAAATGTATTCCAAGATTTTCTTATACCTTACCTTACCAATTGGTGCTACGGTCCTTAAAGGCTTGGCCTCCCGGACAACTGTCCCTCGTTCTTCTCGATGTAGTACTTTCTCTGCAAGTTTCGGACGCCTAGTTTTTTATTTCCTGTCGTCCTATCATAATGTGCGTGGTCGTCCTGGTAGTCTGCGGCCTTCCAGTTTTTACGGTTAATTTATAATATTTATAAATATTCAACAAAATAATTCATTTGATAGTTTAATACCTTACTATATAATAAAATATAATCTAACCTATAACAGCTGTCATGATAAATATACGTTTGGTATACTATTAACAGACGTTCTTAGAAATATGACCCCATTCTTTGGTTCCATTGCTTGTCGATAGTATAATTTGCTCGTCTTTTACATTTTACCAACAATTGAAATATAGATAAGGAATGATAATTATTGTTGCTTGATAAATATTATAATAAACATTTTATTCAGCGCATTTTTGATCATCTAACAATCGACAGAATTTATATTCGACATTTCCTTATTTAGCGCCTTCAGAGATTGTACCATCGCGATACAAATTACCATGGATATTCTTGCTTCCTAATCTTTAAATCTCAACGTTTCATTCAATCGCAAATGACACCATTTACTATGGACAACTATGAGAATATATTATGACATACATACGTCATTTTTATAATTGATCGAAATACTAGATACAAATTATTCATTACGAGATATTTTGCTGTTTTATTATGAAGAAAAAATGAAAGTAGCAGTCATACAACAGGTGTTCTAATAGAAATTTTATACCTCCTCCAACCAAAAAAAAAAGAATTTCTTCAAAATGTAGAAAATAGAATTCTAAAAATAGTAGAGATGATGGAGGAGATTGACAGGAGACATTTCTTTATTGAGCTACTCGGATCAATTCTCAATGGAATCATTTTCAAGACAAATCCATATAAATAGTTATCAAATTCTGTGAAGGTCGCCGAAACACATTTTCAAAGATAACTGAAATATAAACTGTTATAAATGGTCAAGACTACAATTAAAAGAACTAAACACAAGTATACAGGTTGTTCCGGAACTTGATGTGAAAAATTCGGTGAATAGATGACGTGAAAATAATGCTGTGACTTAAAACCTCGTTTCTGAGTTATAGGCCTTGACAATTGCGAAATCAGAACTTTAATTTAAGCATATAATTATACATTCGAACATTATGATTTTTTAATGGATGATTACGTATGTCCGTGTAGTGTGTTTGACGTAATAAATAATTCGAAACTACATTCTGAAGGTCTGGGGCGGCTCACTCCCAATGGTTAACAATCCCTAACTTTTACAGGGACAACTTGTACAATCTAAATATAACAAAAATGATTTTTTTCAATCGATTGGAAACCGTTCGCCACAAAGAGATATTCTGAAGGGAATTATCATAAATTGTAATTATTTATCGAAAATACTTAGAGGTGGGATTAAAACACAATCAAACATCTCTAATTGAACTGCACACTGTCAAACAACGTATTAGTTACATGAGGAAAAAATTAAAATGTAGAAAAATTTAGTTACTTAGCCTATAACTCAGAAACGAGAGTTCGTATGAGACAATTTTCTCTACCTCTTTATTTTCACGTCATCTACTTACTTAAATTTTTTGCATAAAGTCCCGGAACACCCTGTATAGAAACTTGAGGTTAAATAAAAAAAATTTGATCTTCTATTGTTGGTTATGATACAGTGTATTCCTCGTAAAAGTATTCCATACAAAGTCTACATCGTTAGTTCAATAAAAAATTACTCTAAGGATTCAAGTATATTATTCTTCTGTAATTCTATCACATTTTTCTGTAGCAATTCTGCAAGATTTGCAGATGAAGTTACGTATATTCTCGATTTTAGTTGTCCCCACAAAAAATAGGACGATCAGGAGATCTAGTCGGCAAATCTATTGACTCCGATGTCTATTCAAAATCTTCTTCCACTTGCGCTTGCCCTGTATTCTCCAAATTCCTTAGTCTCGATTTTGGGATATCAATGAACATGATTCGCCCCATCTCTTTGGGGTCTACCTGCTGATCCTCCCCCATTCTGTCTCTCTCTGTTAGCTGGTCGCATGCCCGTCTAATGTCGGAACTGCCTTTTCTGTCCCATGTAAATGATTCGACCAATCTCTTTGGGATCTGCCTGCTAATCTTCCTCCATTCTGTCGACGTGTGCCTTCCATTCTCGCCTTCTCTTGCGTACCCAGTTGACTACCTCTGTTAGCTGGTCGGATGCCTGTCTAATGTCGAAACAGAGTTTTCTGTCACAGCTTGTATCTGTTTGCATATACGCACTTTGCTTGTAGTGGACATGAATTTGTTGTGCCCTATAACGTCGCGCAAACTTCCGGAGAGTCTATCGTCAATTTGCAGCGTACTGGGTCTTTACATTTTTTCATAGACTTTGTCTGGGGATAGATATCTTCATATTGAACTGTTCTACCAACAGAAAGAACTGGAAAATGAGTCAACAGCTACTCTTAAAGCTTGCGGTATTATTGCAAACAGGAGATTATTATCTTGTTCAATAGCCGAGCAACGAAAACTGTGAAACCTCTATCCATATCCTTTCGTGAAAGACTACGGAATATTCCGTATCCTGAAGGGGTAGGATTAACAAGTAAGATGGAAAAACTGAGAATCCTCTGTACCACAACAAGAAAGGGAGGCATAAAGCAAGACGAAAAAATTTGAAAACGAAACAAGAACTAATAGAAATAATGAACAGTTCAGTTCCTGTGAATATATGTCAAACATAAAGATATATATTTTAACAAATGAAATAATAGAGAAATTGTTGAGCTACTTGCTATAGTCCAGACCACTACACATGGTAGCGTATTTGATATAAGAGGAAGATATACTTACGACGATGGACTTTTTAAAAGGAAAGAGATTAACAGATCAGCTGTAAATAGTAGGTTCACCAGTATCGCAGCAAGAAAACGGGATACCATAAATCCTCTGGTTGCTATAGAGCATAGTTTAGCATCATTATGTCGCAGCTATTTTCGCTCTTTTTGCGAAACATTGCTGACATGAGAAGCGTCAACAATTTAATAGATTGGATTTTATTTTGAAAGGATTGGAAATTAAAAATTGATTTATCTTCTATTCAGGTTATTGTCATATATAAGAAATGATCGTTTGAGATAATTGACAAATCCCGTTGTCAACAGTGCTTCGTTCGATTGGAAGGTATTTCTGTATAACTGATGTGAACATAAATAAACTAGCGTTGTACTACATGAAATCGAAATTATCAACAAGAAAAAATAACAATGAAATCGTTAGATTTATGCAGCAATTTAACAATTTTCTTCGACATTCCCGCGAACAACATCGTACTTCTAGATGAGTGTAGTTGATTGAATAAAATTGTTTTCCAAATTAATTGTTGTTAGCAGATTGTATACGAGGAAAGTAAATAGTATGTATCACTCGAGGAAACTTTAATAGCCTTATTTCTCAATCCAAATAATTGTTCCTTCTCATTATTCTGTCAGGCGGTGATAGATGACAAATTGTCCTAACAGTCGAAGATTACATTAACAGTAGGAATTTACTTGAAGAATGATTAGAACATACTGCAAATAAAAGAAAAATTTGAAGAATTTATCATTGATAGAAGTTCAAACTGAAAAAAAACTCCCTCAACATATTTTACGAAAGTTTTAAGAGCAGCAGCATCATAAATGACATCATCAGGAAATACTAATCAGATAGAGATGATCTATTAAATGGACTGCTGATCAGAATTTACGCAGCGTTTTAAAAGTATATTCAATTTTTGATTGTTATACATCGTCTAAAAATTTTCCATCAAAAAGGGGCAAATGCTTTCATAGCAAAAAAATACAAAAAAATTTAGTTTTTCACCCTGGACAAAGAAAAAATTATAAACCTAGTGAAATTTTCTATTTTTTGATATTTCTCCAAGGAGCAAGTTAGTTTTAACATAGTTAAATTAATTATGTATATACTCGCTTTTTATTAAATTAGGGGTATATTTATTTATCGTAGATCTATCTATTTCATGATAGAAAAATGGTTCAAATATGGGACAGAGTAGGTCCCGTCGGGACATTTTGAACTAAACTTAAAGTACTGGACGTCCCGGGAAATGCGAGAACGCATGGCATTACCCTGAAGAAAGAAAAAGATAACCACACACTACTTTCAACACAAAGTAAAATTAAAGAAAAGCCGAAAAAAGAACGTATTCGATATGATAGGGCGGTTTTTAATGCCGCGTTCTTTGGGGTATGTAACTATAAGTTTGGTTGAGTGTCACCTTGTGATACATTCACGAAACAGTTCCAATCTACTATAACATTTACATGATTCAGGGAGAGGTAATTAAATACCGTCTTACTGAGTTCAAGTCTATTGGAAATCTCTTTTCTTTCGTCAAACAGTGCATATATTGTTACTTCGCCGTGTCGTCCTCCCACCTATTAATTGGCAACGATAACAATTTCATTATATTAATAAAATGAATCTGAGATAATATTACTGTATAAAATAAATAATTATGCAATACTTAATAATTTTGTTAGTGAATTATTGTACAGAAATAAAAATAATCTTCTCTTCATGCTTCTAATCATTTTCTCTGTGGACACCCTCTTTGCCTTTGCGTTTCTTCCCCGTTAATAAATGTCGTTTCGCCCATAAGTTTATTTGTTTTTTTTCTTTTTTGTTCATCATCCACCTTTCGCTGCTATACAGCCTCGTTGGTTTTCCCTCTCGACAGTCTATTGTCGATTTTCCTGGTTTCACCTCCTTTGTTTGTTACTGCTACACCCAGGTATTCGAACCACTGTACTTTATCAAATCTATATTCCCTGTTCTGCTTTGTGTTCACTTTTAATTGGTTAAAGTTTTTCATATCACTTCTCATCTTCATTTTTTTTCTATATCCTTTTTCGTTCTATTTCTATCTCTAAATCATCCCCTGGGTCCAGATGACACTAATTCTCAGGATGATTTCTAGTAAGAGTTAAAACAGCACTGTTGATAGTGGGTCTTTAAACTTTCTGTTCATTTGGCTTTGATTAGTTCATTCTTAGTCTTATTTAGTGTTATTTTAACCAAATTTAGTATTTTCTTAGGTATTCCGAATGCTGCTGGCGCCTGGAACAAATGTTTTCCTTATTGAATTATATGATTGCTTGGTATCCACAAAGAGAAGCTTCAAGTTTAATTCTTGGTTATAGCTATTTTCTAGATTGCCTTCAGAATGAAAGTTAATAACTAATTGACTCCTCCTTTTTTAATCCCCTCTGGTACTGGTCCAATTGATTGCCTAATGATTCCAGCTAGTGATATCCCTTTAATCACGTTATTTATTGGGTAAATAATTGCATTATCTCATTCGTTTGGCACTTGGTTCCATATGTTTTTAATTGAATTATATATTTCCTTCTTCATGGGTTCACCATCATACTTCATTGGAATCCCATTCTTACCGACACTTTTGCTGGTGTTTGTTCTACTCAGACTGTCACCCCTTCTTCAAACTCATCTTCCTCGTTTTCTCATATTTCATCATTTAGCAGTTCATTGAAATATTCCTTCCACATATCCAGTTTACCCCCCTTTTTTACCCCCTACGAGTGAGCCATTTTGTCTCTTTAATATTTTTGTTTGGTTGTATTTTGGTATCTTACTTCTTTTTGCCTCTTGATAAAAATTTCTTCTTTGTACATATAATGCCTTTCAATTATTCATAGTTTGTCTTCCAACATGAAAAATATACAGTGTTATTCACAAGAATCACCAATAAGAAAAATTAACAGTAACATCAATTTATATTTAGAATATAACAGGGAGGTTCTACAAAACGTTTAGGAAATGATAAAAATGATCAATATTGAATATCGATTCAGGCATTTTAACTGTCATCATTGTTAATAGATGATTATTTCATTTATTTTATTGCTGTATTTGGATTTAAACAAAGGATATACAAAATGGTCGTGCGCCAATGTGTTAATTGAATACGCTTGGACTATCAAATGTATGATCAAGATGGGATACGTGTGATTTATGGTTACAAGGAGGCACTACATATTTAGACCATCAATAATTTAATTAGTAGTAGAGCATATTATTGCCGTTGGTGAAAGTCACGAAATAGATGATGTACAAGGTGAACTCAGTACAGTTCTTTTTGAATAAATCACTTTAAGAGTAGATTAGCATCTATCATTTTGAAAAGTGACCGTTATTTACGTTCAGTTGAATTTTTTTCTTAAGACGCGCTGTCAGGTTAATTAATAAAAACAGTATCGGCGAGAGTAGTATTTAATTCTGAACCAGATTGATCTCGAAAATAATTGATCGATATTATAAGGTATAAATTATAGCAGTTAATGACTGTAATGATTGTTTTACAGCAATTCCTTCCCTAGTTAATTGAAAGAAATTGAAAAAGGCTCGCCTACTATCGACATATTTGATTATAGTAATCGCTGAATGCTCTACTGTTCGTATTTTCTGGGGATTTACAATATTTCAGATGTGACCCCTTCGAATAATAGGACAAGGCCCAATTAATTAAAGCCTCGACATTTCCTAAGAAACATTAATGGAAAGTTGCATTCGAGTTACTTATTGAATTTACTTATTTGCAATTTTGTACAATTGAGAGTGCTTTAAGCCTTTTTCTTTCACGTACTTCAGGACGTGGGTCGCTTTTTCTTTCTCAGCTTTAACACACACAAATCTTGTTACTTTTAATGCAGATTTGGCCTTAGCACAGAGGTGGAAGTTTCACGGTGCAAGATCCTGCGAATAAGATGGATGGTTTAGCACTGGGATAGTGTTTTTGTCAGCTTCTTGTTGTTCAAATGTGTGATGCTAGATTTTGTTTTGCACACTTTATTCGCATGTTAAAATTTTTACAAAGACATTCTTTATCAATTGCTATGAATTCAGGACGAATATTTAACTCACAGTCAGATCTAACGATGTGAAAGGGCGACCCGAACGTGAATCATCTTCATTTTCTTCTCGGCTATCTTGCAAACGCTTAAATTACTTAAAAGCATGTGATTGCGACAAATATTCATAGCCATACACTTGTTTTAATAAATTATAGGTTTCAGATGTAGTTTTTCCAAGTTCATGTGAAATTTTACAACAATTGGTCGCTCTATTTTGACGGCAAAACAAAAAAAACAGTCCCTATTCAAACGAAAGCCCCGGCTACACTGGTTTGTCTACAGATAAGATAGAAATCCATAATTTCGCTAGTTAATTGCGACACCTCGTATAAATAGTGTATAAACGTGATATAAAACACCAAAAATCAGTTGAGTGAGTTTTACTTGTTATATATTAGGTAAAAAAATATTTTTTCACACATCTTCAAAACCTTTACTATCCAAATTACACAATTATTATTATGTTTCGATTGAGAAACATTTCAAAGTATATTATTTTAATAAGCTCTAATACACTCAACAGTAAAAAAACGGATACTTCATATTTTTCTTATTGAAAGCTAATTCTCAGCAATGTCTTTGCTTTTGTGAGTATTCTAGTTATTACAGAGAATGTAGGGTCTAAGTCCATTGAACTTATCCCTCCAGGATTAGTAAGCAATTACATAGATTTTCTTTAATCTATTAACTAAGCCTTTTCAGTGATTAATAGACATGTTTTTTCTATTTTGGTTCAGAATGATAATTCTTTCAAATGTTGGCATAGCCCGAGCTGATACCTTGCCAGAGATGGCCGGAGCCTACGATAAATTGCCGAAATGCTTGGGGTAGCAAAGTCTACCATTCACGATGCACTCTGGCGTCTCCGGAAGACTACTAGGTACGATAGGAGGGCCGGCAAAGAGCGACCAAAGGCAACAACGGCTGTAGACGATCGATTTATTACGTTGTCGTTATTGAGAGACCGACATTTAACGGCTCCTGAGGTTTGGGAAAGACTCGAAGTGGCTCGAAATAAACGTTTAAGTATTCTCATTGGAGTCTGGAGCAGTAGGGAATTGTTTTATTCATGGATAAGTCCTGATTTGGTCTGGACACAGACGATCGAGACAGAGTGTACTATGCGTTAATCACGGCCTTTTGAAAATAAATCACTTATGGTTTGAGGTGGAATTAATTTCCACGTTCGGACTGAACTGATTTTCAAAAATTATGGGGCTCTAGCTGCTCGGAGGTACTTCGAGGAAGTCCTCCTAAAGGCTGTGATCCTATTTGCTCCATTTATTGGTGAGCAATTCATTTTAATACAGGATAATGCTCATCCACATACCGCCAGAATTGTTACCGAATACTTGGAACAAGTGGAAATCACAGTTCTGGACTAGCCTGCACGATCTCCCGGTATGAATTTCATAGAGGATTTGAGGCATAATTTAGGGAGGCGTGCTAGACGTCGTCATCCCCCTCCTAGTGACATAAATCAGCAGTTATGCCGGTGGAGTACGCCCAGAATTTAATGTTTACGATACCTGACAGGGCTGGAGCCCTTCGCCGTAGCAGAGGGAGTAATACCCACTAGTACAATTACATAGATTGTTAAAAAAAACTTAAAAAAATGAAGAATAACGTTTTTTAAAAATGAGTTAATTCATCATTTCTTCTTCATTTTGTATTTGTTCGTAAATAATCAATAAAGATTATTCACTTTTGTCAGATTTTGTATAAATAACCTATAAATCAACCAACTCTCACCATAAATTAATATATTTAACAAAATTATAAGACCAAATCTATTTGTCCGGTTTTTTTGTTATTGAGTTTATTCCAATTTAACAAAGTCTTCCCACATTTCAATAAATAATTTCATATTGATTGAATATGCTGTTAGTTGCGTCTATTCGTAAATAAGAACACGACTCTACATTTTTTTTGGAGTGAGAACGACTGAATCTAGAGAATTACTGGAAATTATGAAATTTAGTTCACACAGAATTTCTTGCTAGTGTTTATAATTTATAATTATCCTTTACCGTTAGTAATACTTGTATATGTTTTCTCTCTAACTGGTGCATCAATAAGTTGAACAATTTCAAAAGTAAATTATAATCACGATACCGAACAATTTACGTGAGCCAAAACCCTACAAAAACTCCCACAATATAGCAGAGACGATCGTTCTTTTCGCTCACGAGATTTAAAAATATTAACAACATAACCAGTTATTAGAGATATGTATTCAATTAACAGCTACAGTATTCAAATTAATTTTTGTACGTAGTAACGCCCCTTCGAAATTTTGTGGCCTCTCCTCGTAAACGAACATGGGTATAATCGTAACTGAAAGATTTATTTGTATTTCAAATCAATTGTGATAGTATAGCATAAAATATTTATCGGAGAGTGATTTAGAGAATGCTAGAAAGATATCGCTCGGATTCAAAAAACTATTAGAAAACTCACCAAATATCTTGCAAACTATAGAGATACATTCTTTGAGATTGTATTCTGTTTTTTGTTTCGTACGTATGGCGAGCTTTGCAGCTAATAATTCACGTATTAGTAGTTAAATATGCAGGGCACACTAGCTCAAAACCAGAGTATTATTGACTATGGACAATGATACGAGGGTGGTTGAAATTTCTCGGCTAGTCACGTAACCATTCAGGCCCGAAGGATTTTAGCTCCGTATTGCTTTTGAATCGCAGTCCTCCAAGTACCTCTTTCAAAGGACAATATAAGGAATAGTCGCGTGGCGATAAATCGGGACGATAAGGAGAGTGTTCCAGTTTTTCCTGACCTAATGCAGTACAGATTGAAATATCGCGTCGTGTTAATCTGTAGACAGGTTTAACCGTGTTTTTTAGGTGATTACTATATAAAATCATTTACATTTACTTTTCTCAGCTCCCAAAACACGATACACAACACCTTTCCCGGTGACAGTGTAGCTTTCGCTTTAACTGACTCACCTTCTTCTTCCTTCTCCCATTCCATAGACATGCGTTTTCTCTTCAGAATATAGTGGTGGACCCAAGTATCATCTACGGTGAATATTCGATGCAATGCATTTTCTCATTTTTCTTCATACCGCTACAAGAGACGTATGCAAACTTTCCAGCGTGTGAATTTCTGCTCAAAATTGAGAAGTCTTGGCGCCCATGTGGCTGAAATTATTCATCCTTATCACGTGTAGTACTGCGTCGATAAACAGTCGTATACAGCGCTGACACTTGTTCTGGGGCACCGCGCATGCGGCAAGCTTGCCACCAATTCTCAGCCGTTTTTTTTGAGTCTTGGAGAGACACGCATCCCCGAATGGCTCGAGTAATTTTTGAGTAACAGACACTGATGGTGAATCCTTCTTGTTAATAAGTAGGGACATTAAAAAAGTACCTTCAGTGGTCCCGTCAACTCTCTAAGCTTCGTAACAGATCTGTCTAACATTTAGTGCAGCCACTTTCACGACACTAAATTTTTTACGCTCTTATTAAAAAACTCACCCTTGTAGTTAAAATTTATTTTATTAATCTGATATTTCCAGTAAAATATATTTTATTGTTAAGAAGAGGTAAAGCTTTCTAGTACTTGGTTGTATGATACCATGTTTGGTGGAGTTTTTACCGAAAACATTATCAGTTAATGGAACTTGTGGGCCAATCAAACTTGAAATTCGTTGCGTAAATTCTAGGATTTTTTCTCGTCAAAACCTGTGTCACAGTTCAACCTAACAATTGAAATAGCAGCGTCCATTTGCATTCATTATCTTCTGAATAAACCTTGTATAATATTTGTTAATATCAATTATTATATAATATAGCAATATTAGTGGTTTGTTCTTCAACATTAATTATTCATGAATTTTTACTTGTTCCAATTTTATCATGGTAGCTTATTTTGAAATACAAATATAATATTCGTATCCAGTAACACAAAATTCATTAAAACAAAGTTAACTAAAGTCAATTGAAGTTAAAACTTGCAAACTTCGATCAATTAACCGAATAGATATAACATAGAATTAAATAGATTTTTTTGAAACTAAGACATTATTTAACTGTAGTATATTTTCGATTCATATAAACGCAAATTGAGTATTATTACAAAGTATATTGTTGGATAATTTTCCAGGTAATAGACTACTGTATAGAAAAAGTCAGAAGGTGACGAAGTCGCAGTATTTGAGTGTCAGGTGTCGTCTTGCGAGCATTGGTATATCCTTCGAGTGGCGCCTCGTGAGTATTGGAGAATCCTTTTGGTGTCACTTCGCTGACTTTGAGCAGAGGCTCTTCCACAATATCAAATCATGAGATTTCTCCCCGTGTGCTGATAATAGTTTATCAATCTGCAGGCGACATGTAGCTTCTTTTCGACAGAATCGGCTGTTCAGATCGGCTGCCTTACCTATGATAATTGGTTTCCGTATATCCTGTGATTAAGACTACTAGTCTTCACTTCCTCTTTACTTTACTGCAATATTTCTGCCCCCAACCTAAGGGGTTTTAATCACATATTGGATTTGTTTGTCTGCAGCCATATGATTAAAGCAATACATTTTGTTTTTCTCCATTTCCCACAACTTTTATTAGGATTTTGTCAGCAGCAGACTGAATTCAAGCTTGACAATTTCCTTGCCTCCGAGTCTCCTATTTCGGTAGAGATGTTCTAGGCAGCGAGGATTGAATATACTTCTTTCAATGATTAGATGAAGCAAAATAGAAAGTCACTGGGACATTAATAATCATTACATTACATTACATTACATTACATTACATTACATTACATTACATTACATTACATTACATTACATTACATTACATTACATTACATTACATTACATTACATTACATTACATTACATTACATTACATTACATTACATTACATTACATTACATTCCACTACATTTACTTTACGTCGCATTACGTTACGTTACACTACATTACATTGCATTTCATTAATATCGGATGGATCAAAGATAAAAGCAATAGGATAACGCTTATATGGATAGAACAGAAAACATAAAAACAAAAAGTGAAAAGCAGTTCCATCATTGAGTGTTTTGTAGGATTCCAGCGTCAGGTCGACAGCCTAATTTGGAAAATATTCCATGCAGATACTGTCGCTGTTACTACAATTGGTTCGAATCGTTTCTTTTTGTTCAACATCTATTTTTAACCGTCACTCTTGATTTTTATGAATTTTTATTAGAAAAGAATATTGCAGAGAACCGTACAAATAAAAATGATAGTAATTATTAATCTTATTATGATTTTAATATGAAAAAAGTACCAATCCAAAAAGCTTATTGTCTAAATACTTTTTATACTTATTACCATTTGAAAGTCGATCACTCATACCGCAAAAGAAAAAGCTGTTTCTATTCTTCTACAGCAACCAACTCTGTTTGCTGGTCAGTTTGTTGACACAGATCCATTTTTGTAACTTATCGGAATTAAATAATTGATTTTGATGATAGCATATTCATATGTATTATCTAAAAGACAATATGATTCATTTATTTAATTGCAGTTGAATACATTTGTACATTTGATCTTAAAAACGTTTTTTGTCACAACATATTTTATAAAACCTTTAATATTTTCTCTTCTTAATAGACACAAGAGCTATCAGCTTAATCACTTCCCTCAGAAGATCAAATTGTTAATAAGAAACCTTCAATTATGCTTCACTATAACTAATTTTTTGCTGAAAACATTAGTAGAGTTGCAAGCTTCAAGTGATCAATCAAAGTAAATTAAATATTCACAACATACTTTATTGAAAACATTAATATAGTGCCAGGACGAAAGATTACTCGTCGTTCAAGATGAATGATAGCAGAAACAATTAAAGATCAACAAGTTTTAATTAGATTTGTTGTAATGTATGAGCTTAAGCTATGTAAAAAGAGGAAATAAATATGAAGAAGATATTGTTGTATATTAAACATTTATTTATAAATGACATTAGCAACCTTATTTTTAGATATGATTGATGTTTATGGACTATCATTTGTTACGTCTTCTCTAACTCGTATATACAGGGCGTTTCTAAATTCATATGACAATATTCCGAAGGTGATTACTCGTATTTTCCTCAACGAGCTCGATTTTGAAAATTATTAACACAGGATATATAATCACGTATGGGCAGATGAAAATCACCATGAGATTATAGAGCATTATTTTTTTACAGTAAACGTATGGGCTGCTATTGTAGGAGATAACTTAATTGGACACATTTTTTGTCTCAGTCGTTAAATGGAAATTTTCACACCATTTTTTTTTGGAAAATAACCTTCCTGCACTACTTGAAGACATCGCACTGAATATCAGACAAATCATGTAGTTCATGCACGATGATACTCGTGTACACTTCAGTTGGACTGCTAGACAACATTTGGTGGCAAAATTGGTCTCCTCGATCTCCAGAGTAACATCTTTGTGATTTCTGTTTATGGGGTTATCCTAAATCGTTAGTCTTCACATAAACGTATTCAAATAGCGTGTGACACCATAAGAAGTAGGTCAATCCATGACACGTAGGCTAAATTTATTTACATATTTAACAATGAAAAATATGTTAAATAAAACAAAGATTTTAAGTTATAATTACATTTCATAAAATTCCATCGTGAAAACAAGTTTTGATATGAAATAAAGTAAGGGATGCTAATTCTACCCCCGGATAAGTCTCTAAATTTACTGAAATTAAAAAAAAATAAATGGCATGAAGACATTTTGTTATGTGGAAGACCCGTTTTGATTTTATACGAGCAATCACATCCTGAATTTTATCGCATGATTTGAGAAACACTCTGTTTATATACGAGGCGGTACACAACAGTAACCGGAATATCTTCGTTTTTTTATGATGGCTAATTCAAGTGAACAACGTGCCGCAGTGAAATTTTGTTTTCTACTCAGTAAAAACGCTGCTGAAACTATTTTATTGTTGAAAACTGCTTACAAAGATGATACTATGAGGAAAACTCAAGTGCATGAGTGGTTTTCTCGATTTAAAAATGGCGACATGTCGATTGATGACAAAATCTCGCTCTGGACGTCCATCAACTGACAGAATCGATGAAAATGTTGAAAGAATTCGAGAGCTTGTGCGCACAGACCGTCCACAGATAATTGATCGATCAAATGTTTGAAATCAGTGGAATATCTTGGAGCTCGGTGCAGCAAATAGGTGACTGGTTCTTCCACCATGACAACGCACCTGCACACTCAGCCATCACTGTTAACCAGTTTTTGGTTAAAAATAACATGGTTCCGCTGCCTCACGCACCTTACTCGCCTGACCTGGCTCCGTGCGACTTTTTCTTGTTTCCACGCATGAAGAAGGACATGAAAGGACGGAGATTTGAAAATATTGAAGACATCAAGAAAAGAACGGAATAGGAGCTTGCGGCCATCATCTCTAAAGATGAATTCAAACAATGTTTCGAACAGTGAAAGCACTGGTGGGACAAATGTATTATTTGTAATGGATAGTATTTTGGAGGGGATAAGGTTGTTTTGTAAATATTTGTAAATATATAGCATTTAAAAAATAATTCCGGTTATTTTTGGGTAGCCCCTTGTATATGTGCTGCTAATACTCTAAAAAGTTGAAAATTGTGAAAAGTAATATACTTATTTTAACTTGTATCCTTTTCTTTCCTTCGAGATTGTTTTAAAGGCTAGTTATCGCGTTTTAGGTTTTCAGTTTAATGCAGTACTGGATACTAATGTAATATAATATTTGGATTATATAACAAGTATCGAAAATGGAAGATTTCTCACGAGTTTGCAGAATTGAGCCACGAGTTTTAGTTTCTACTTAACTCTGGCTTCTAATGTAGATAAAAGTTCATAAATATAGATAGATTTGAAAGTACTGGATCGAAATCAAAATAATGAGAAACAGAAATGAGGGAGGAAAAAAATACAAGATTCTATTCCTTGGTCTTAACCTACTTACTCCACGTAACGAATCAATACTTTTGGTTACTTCCAAAGCCTCAATCCGTCTACTTCTTGGATTCCATCGACAATTAATTAAGTAAAGTAAAATTAAGTAAGAATAAAGAAATGCTTACCATCGAGAACACTGTGGAAACTAACACTAGTACTGCTAGTTTTGAGCCAACAATTTATAGACAACAGACAAATAGCAGAAGTGAGTTAAGACAAGGAAAAAGATTAGATCAAATAAAAGTGGAGTTGGGGATATAAATTAACTAACTAACTATTCTAGTAATGAAAATAATAGAGAACTAACAAAAATCAATGAAGTAAAACTGCGAATAAGAAGAATGATATGAAAGTCCAAGATAATCATGGAATACAGCATTGAATGGAATTCTATAGGAAAATATGATCGCATATATTTTTCCTTTTACTTTTTATTCACCTAAACTTGCTTTAAAAACTTGTTATAATTAATGTTGATCTCTCAATTTATTGCTACATTATGATTCCGCTTGATCACTCACAAAAACTGAGTTAGAATTGTATTATTACTGTGGTATTTTGATTCAACTCGAACAACAAATTCATTTGTGGAACGATTTTATTCAATCAACGAGACGATTCTGAAAATCAGAAGCTATTTGCGGCAATCTCGGAGAAAATTGTTAAATTGCTCTGTCTCATTGCGTCTACCTTAGATTGATTGGATTGTTTTTCTAAGCTCTAATTAACATTTTTTCAATCTGAATTTATGTATACAACTGTATGGAATAATTTAACATTATGAGAGACAAGCTGCTTCCGATTACAATACTTTTTCTAACATTTAATTATAGTCGTTACTTTGAATTTTTTGCTTCGTATATTAGATATCTGCGGGTATTTGTGAGAATATTACGAATACAAATTATGGAAAAGGTAATTTCTTGTGGATAAAATTTCACTTTAAAACTTGTCACTATAACCTTTTAGGGCTATGATTACACAGTAGATTACATTGTATCTTGATAAATATATCTGATTGTTTCTTAGTTTATTTGTTATGGATAAATTCAAAGACTAATGAACGGAATTTAAAAACTATTTCACCGTTGGGAAGCTAAATTATCGATGAGTAACTTGAGCTATGTTTCATAACCGAAGAAAAATTCTTAAATGTAACTCGACGTATTTAAAATTTATTTATTCAGTTAGGATTCGCTGTTAAAAGTACAACTACAAGAAGGGACTCTCGTCATTTTCTCGATCTCGCAGTATTGTGGAATTGGTATCGTGAAAGAAAAGAAAAGGTCACAGGAGGGTAGGTCAGGTGAGTAATGTGCGTGTCGTAGTGTGACCAAACCATTTTTAGCCAAAAATTGTTTGAATGAGATAGTTGTGTACCTGTGTATTGTCATGTTGGTAAAAGCAAAACTCTTAACGTCCAAAAGAATGTTTCAACTTATGTTTTAACCTAGAGGCGAAAACTCCACATTATTTGCATTAATAAAAGCATTGTTTTGATGTCTTATTGAGTTGACATTTTTTGGACATGGCACCTTCTATTGACTTGACTATTGTTTTGATTTCAGGTCATTAACATAAAATAACATGAACTCATTACCAGTCATAATAACAATCGGGACTAGCTTGGAACTGTTCTTTTAAAGCACAAGTTTGACACTCTATTCTCTTTCTGCTTATCACTTAGAGCTCGGGAATAACTGATCTCATTCTCAAATCTTTTGTTACCAAACTATTAATATAGCATCAAAATAATCAATTCTCACTCGACGGTTTGCGATCACTAAGTCTCGAACATTTGCAACGTTTTCGTCGATTTAGAAAGTTGCTGGGAGTCCACAACGAGGTTTGTCATCAATCGACATGTCGCCAATTTTAAGTCCCGCAAACCACTCGTACTCTTGAATTTGTCTCATAGCGTCTTTGCAAACTGTTGTCAATATTCAAATCGTTTCAACAGCATTTTTACCTAGTAGAAAACAAAACTACAACAAAGTAGCTCTAACAAAAAAATTATTTTAGATATCACGTTCAGCATTGAATTAGTTCAGTTACACTATCTAACGCATCTCGCGGATGAAACTCTTACTACAAACTTTCCGCATACAACAATACTATTCCGTTTATTATTGGGTCCTCACAGTGTATGTTTATAATACTCATCGTTATGCTCTAGTCATTCCACGAAATTTAATTATTATTGTTGTCACGATATCCTCTTTATTGTTTAAGAGCAAAAGTGAGATAGTGCTTTCTTTTCAAAAAATGGAAGAAAACAACAAAATAATATATGAATGAAATATGAAAACTGATAAACAAACATGAAAATATCTAAATAAAGAGAAACAAATAAAATAAAATTTCAATATAGAAAACCGCAATGAGTATTAACAAAATTATAGGGAAAAGGTAATAATTAGTATATAAGTCCATAGCAAAATTAAACCAGTATTCAGCATGACCGGAATTAAATATTATTAGAATAGAAGTGGAGTAAACGGCACTTTCCAGTAAATATATCTTCAAATTATTGCGGAATGCGAAAAAAGATAATATCTGTTTGATTTCAATTGGCAAGTGATTATGCATTTTTGTTTCATTGTAAAATATAGAGCCCTTAACTAATCCTGAACGAAGAGTAGGTATGTAACGATATCTCTGAAATTGGAGAAGCGTGCTTATAAAGTTAGGTCAATGGATTCAAAAATAAATAAGGAATAAGAAAACAGTTTGAATTTTTAATCTTTTTTAGTTTGAAGATTCGCTCAAATTGAGTGGCACCACACGTACTTCAGAAGAAAAGGGCATATCGGATATGCCACTCTATAAGAGCATAATAAATTGTTATAGAGATGGATAAGTTTAGTTCTTTGGAAACTGATCTCAGCGCAAAACAGAAAGAACTTAACTTTTTAATAAAGCGGCAATATGTAACTCCCATTTCAAGGAATTGTCCTCAACAAGTCCTTAGAATTTTTCAGATTCAACGACGTAAATGGTGGTGTTATTTAATAAAAAAGGCTGCAATGTATTTCTATATAATAAAACTTTGGTTTGGTATTGTTGAGACACAGAAGATTAGAATCGCACCATGATTTAAGGGTGCGACACCTTTAAGTCATACCTTACCTGTTGGTAAGGTAACTATGCAAGAGGTGTTCTCCAGAAGCCATAGTTAATTAAAATATTATGATTATGAACACAATCGAAATCCTTAGAAAATCATAAAAAGTTATTGCAGTGGAGTGAGGGCTGTTTAGACTCAAATCAAAATACATGTACAGCTTTTTATTCTAATGAATTTAAAATATTTGGTAAGAAAATACCGTGCTGGTGCCTAGTCACCTGGCTCTTTGAAAAGTGGCTGTCAATGATGACACTGGACCTATGCTCCCGCGCATATCACATTTTTGAAGCATGATAATTGAAGAACTGATCTAGATCCCCATTCATACCCAGAGAATCCAATATCATTGTTGTACAACGTGAAGTAGATATATTTTTCTTATAACCAGTATATTAAAGTCTTTTCGCTTAGATTATTGCTTCTGTTGAAAGTTGATTTTTCCATTACCAAGGCGAAACTCGGATAAAAATTGAAGGTTCTTCATGCTCACATGACAGTTCCATTGGGAAAACAACAAATGCATTGTATGATGCGTAATAGTTGGTGAAAAAATTTTGATGGAGCATCAACTTATCGTTCATATAGAATGATCATAAAGCTGTTCAATTTTTTGTTCACATTTTAGTATTTGTTAATAAAATGATAAAATGGACAAAAAAGTTTGAAAATAAACTAAGTCTGAAAAGAAATATAACACTATATAAGTTCATTGCAACCTTTAAAGGTAGTTAACCTCCTTCGTCTACGAGAAAATAATTCCATATTGTACAAAACTTTTTTTTTAACACTAATACATTACACTTTAATCATTAAATATACTCCTATTTTTATCATAGTATCAATTTTATAAATGAAATCGTGTTACATTGTGATAGCAAGAGGAAAAAGAAGGAGGGTGTTAAAGATGAATTTTCAAAATGTAAAATTTTGATAATCTCTATTAGAAAACTTTACGTAGAATGGAGGTAATAATGTCACATAATATTTAGAATGTATTTAACAATTGAACTAAATATTCAAAATTACCACCATTCACTTCTTGTCAATAACCGACGCGATTTTGGGGTTATTTTGTTAATTTCTTCCATTATATTAACTTCTTAATGAGCAATATTATCTAATATATTTTAGATTTTATATAACCTCATATGAAGTGATCAAGAGGAATCGAATAGGGTGATCTAGCCGGCCATTCGATCGTTCTACATCTTCCAATCTACCTATTGAGAAAAGCCTCGTTTGAAAAATTTTTAACTTTATGTGCAAAATGCGGTGGAGCTCCGTCTTGTTGGTAGTAAATAAATCGATCTTCTCATTTGGATGATTAACACCAGTAAAAAGTCTTTGTAATGTGGGCACCATTAACAGTGCCCTCAAAAAAATAAGGGCCAATAATTTTATTGTTAATGATACCAGCCGTTAGCTTTTTTAAGACATTGAGTGTGAGCCTCACACATTCAGTGAGGATTTTGTCTACTCCAATATCTACAATTCTAATTTTTAACCGTTCCGTTTAAATGAAACGTCGCTTCATCATAATAAACTATTTTTTTTGCGTCCATTCTGTCCATTATCAATTCACAGAATTCTTGTTCTATCAGGATCATCTTCATTTTGAGTTCTTGTTTTTTAACCAAAATGAATCATAATTAAAATGACTTTTCTTTGAGTCTTGGACAAATGAGCCATAATTAAATTTAATACGTTTCATATACTAGATTCATATCAAATGTTCATTTGGCTTTTTGACTAATATTTTAGTATCTTTTTTCCAAATGTTTAAAAGAACAGATAACCTGATTTAAAAGTTTTTCTAATCGTTGCCGCTTACGGACATCGCTTTCATTAGCAATCATCTCCTGTCGCCTCAATCTCGGTTTCTCCAAACGTCGTTTTTTTGAGTTTTAGTTCCTTTTTTGTTCAGAGGTCCATTTTAGAGAGATAAGGGCTTAAGTAAAACAGGGTTTGCCCTGGTACACTTGGACGCAATGTTTATACACCCTCATACTATTCAGCCTTGGCTTTTGGTCATCCATATAAGCAATTAAACATAACACATAACAAACGGAACAAACGTCAATACGAATTAAACGAGCCCAAACTCCATGGAGTTCCTATGGTCACCTTCCAGCTCCATCATCAAACCCTGGTTACCATCTAGTATTAAGGTAATCGTCTAGACGAATCAAACTCTATGGAATTGCGTCCTTCCAGCTCTATATCATAATGATATTGCATTCCCATTCGATTTATAAATACATGCAAAATTGCAACTCAATTGGAAACTGAGAAGTGAATCCAATTCAATATAATCATCTTCAAGTTGTTAAGCCTTATGTTAATGTAGTTTCCATTTATTTCTATTCGTCTCTGTACTCATTCATTATAATTTTTTTTTGGTTAACTTTTTCTATTCTATTTTATTTATATATTTTTCTACTACATCTTTTTATGAGTATTTATTTTTTCTAGGCCGGATCTGGATCATTTTCGATGGTTTTATTCCTATTATAAGTCCTGTTCATTGGAATATTTGTGTTTCTACCATTAAAATGTTTCCACCTCCTAGTTCTTTTGCAACTTCTTATCACGTACGCGTCTTATAATTCCATTTCTTGTAGTATCATAATTATGTTTATTGTTATTATTTTTCGTTTTGTTATTTTTAGATTATTTGCCTAATATCTTGTTATCGTTCTTCCTTCTTGATCTCATTCGCACTTACACATCATTTCGAATTGTCACTTGTTGGTAACAGCACCAATTGTGTGCCTCTATGTTTCAAATACGTTTGAATGTTATTATCTCCTCTCTAGATATTATAAACATATTTTGTTTTAACCTTCCTTTGTTTATCCCTGGAATAACTACCAATTGTAGATAAAATATTCCTTATCGCACTTTTTCTGCTAAACTAGTCATATCGTTCTTAGAATGACGCGTTTATGAGTGTCCATTGAAAGATATTCATTATGAAGAAGTATAGTTTTAATTATTATAGTTTGCCGCACCTTATGTACTATAATTTGATTTTAAAACAAACACACCTTATTGTTACCGAGCAATTTACCGAAATTATAGGTTTTTCATTAAATGATCTTCCATTGTTCATAAACAAATAGATAATTCATAAATCACAGTTAAAATATAGATGTAGATCAAAGCATCTACGCCCATGTGTGCCTACGTCCTTGTATTATACAAGCGACATATCATACATTTTAGTATGAAGCCAATAAACGACTATCTACACCCACCCAATGAAAAGAAAGCCTGAGAAATAGGTTAGCGGACCATCTCAAGCATGTTAGATAGATACAAGTCGCAAGCTTGAAGCATACAATACAATAAAGGTCCAGAGAGCTTTTTACCACGACACTTTATTGCAATCGATTTATTTTACACCGTCAACCGGCGATTGATTCGAGTATAAATGAAAGTGAATTGTGGCTACCTTGTTTACTATATGTACAGGGTGACCAGATAAATATGCAAAGTACTATATCTTGGAAACTGTTAGTAGTAGACATAATATTGTACTAGAATGACCAATAGAAGACTGAAGAAAATATTTTCAAATATCCAAAATAATCTCCAAAAAACTATGCTTTTCAAAGTTTTTTAATATCTAGAAATTAACCATTGACAAATATTGAGCATATATTTAATCTAAACAATACGGAACAATATGTTTCTTGTCTTTTGATTTTGTATTTTATCTTTTGATTTTTATTAGTGTTTGTGTATAACCCTTATAATCTTACTATTTATTACTCTTGGCACAAGTATGATAAGCCACCCCACAACAATCATCATAAAACTCTCTACATAGACTTTTAATATTACTAAAAATCGATTTATCATATTTATTTTATGCGGAAACATTTACTTCCGGAGATACCGGAGGTGGCCAACAGATATCGAACCATGGATAACTTTGTTCGATAGATCTCATCAAGATCTATCTCTGTGTGAAAAGTCATGCATTATGTTTACGAAAAGTCAAAAGATAAAATGAAAATTTAGTAATTTTTCTAAGGTGAGGTTAGGTTAGGTTAGGTTTTTTGATAAAAATGATCCACTTGAATACTTTTTTCACAGAAACTCTTCTGCGCATGTGTCAATCATCATGACTTTCCACACACAGATAGATCTTGATGAGATCTATCGAACAAAGTTATCAATGGTTCGATATCTGTTGGCCACTTCCGGTATTTCCGGAAGTAAATGTTTCCGCATAAAATAAATATGATTAATCTATTTTTAGTAATATTAATAGTCTATGTATAGAGTTCCGCCGTGGGATGGTTTATCATACCAGGGCCGCCCACAGGGGGGGGCAGATGGGGCACTTTGCCCTGTGCCCCCCATGCTGAGGGGCCTCCGAATCAAAGGAAAAATTATTATTATTTTTTTTAATCAATTTATTGGATGTTTATAATATAAATTTAAATTCTCTATTGTTTAAAAGCTGATGATGCAAATTTGAAGTTAATATTTAAAATATTACAATACTTTATATGTGGAGTGATAGAAAACTAATATTTTGTTGAATAACATTATATTATGTTCTGTTATAACGTATTTGTTGCTTTCACTCATTGTGACAAACTAGAGAAAATTTTGAAGATAAAGAAAAAGGCTTAGGAGGTAATCATAACTCGGAAAATGAATGAAAACATTCTAGGAAAAATGCGAATTATAGGGAAGCGGCCTAGTTCGATTTATTGAAGGTTCTCTCCCCCTCTAATTACGATAAGCATATGAAGTTATTGAAAGTATCAAGCACGGCATTTTTTCGATTTACCAAAGCTACCAGATGAAGACATTGATTTATCAAAAATTTCAAATTATCGAAGTTCGAGTTATTGAGAGTCGGCTTTAACATAAAGGAGCCTTTGGCTTCGGATTTTCACGGAACTTAGTTTCCGGTTTACTGCATCCAGGTATCCCCCTCCCCAGCACCATCAGACCCAAATGTAAACAGGGCCCACCGAGAGTCTCGGAGACCCCGGGGGAAAAGCTGTCTCGGTCCGAGACCCGGGCCCCAGAAATCCTCCGGGCGGGCCTGTATCATACTCTCATCTTCTTTTTTCTTTTTTGTATTCATAAAAGTTAGATAGAAAAATTTAATCAGTCGTTTTCTACTATTTATCATATTATCAAAATACTTCTGACATTAATTTTAAAATATTGGTAAAATTGATGCTGATTCTTATTCTTCTGGCAATTTCTCATTATTTCATTTTTTCATTTTGTCATTTTTAGTGCCTTTTTATTGTTTAGTAATTATATGTATTTATGTTCCAGTTTTATAGATCTTAAAATTTATAATTCAATTTTTTTTAGTCATGTTTTCAGGTTATGTTGAATTTTCTTCGATGTTCTGTGTTTGTTTCCTCAGTAATTCATGAAAATATTCTATTTATCTCTTTATATCATAGTTTTCATACTACTTGTTTTTGGTATTGAATTTATAAACAGATTTTAATTTTCCAAATAGAAGGCAATACGAATAATTTTCAATAACTTGACCTAACCATTTCCACTTTGATTCCAAAAGCACTCTCCATATTTTATTTTGTTTATGATACTAAATTTCTTAATCTTTTTTTCAAGATTCTGTATGTTGAAATAATTATTATCATAATTCTGCGTTTCGATCTTGAAAAATATCTCATCCTTATTATATATTATGGTTTTGTTTGTAGAATTGTTGTTTTTCATCGTCTTTTTTTGCATTCAAACGATTTCAAACGATGCCACTACTTTGTGTAGTATTCGCTATTGATTATCTCTCCCTTTTGGAAATAGTCGACGAAAAATATTCCATGCGCATCCCAAAATACTCAAGCCATAACTTTCGCAGTTGACTGTTGTGCCTTTGGGAAATTAGAACGTGGTTCACCGGTGAAATCCACTCAGATGATGATCGGTTTGATTCCGGAGTGAAGTAATGGATCCATGTTTTATCCATTGTGACATATCGACGATTTATTGCGTGTAAACATGGCCAAACACTGTTCCGAATCATCAACACGTTGTTGCTTTTGATCGCCTATGAGTAAAGGCGGCACCCAGTTTGAAAAAAGCTTTCTCATGGTCAAATTCTAATGCATAATTGTAAGCACGCCACCTTCTGGTATCTTTCCGTCCGCATCTACTCACGCAATTTCGATTTACGATAAGATATAACCAATTTGTGGACTTTTTTGATGTTTTCTGGAGTCACCACCTCAATTGGACGACCAGAACGTTCACTATCATCGGTGTTTCTACGACCACATTTAAATTCAGCAAACTAATAACAAATGGTTCTTTTCCTTGAGCAGAGTCCGGATACTACTTTTTAAACCATTTTTAAACTTGTACAGTATTTTATTTTCATCAAGAAGCAATGATAAATTAACACACGAAATTGTTTGTAAATACCAAAAGTAGCTTCACTTAAATCGTTGTAACTTTTTCCTTACTATTCAAAATGTCATAAAATTTTACACATAGTCTTTTGAAAGTTTGTAGTGTTACATGCTTACAGTTCAACGGAAATAGTTGCCTCAATACTTTACCCACCTGTAAATAACTAAAGTGGAAAAGAATATTTGATGCGAATCAATAATGTAAAACATCTAAATAAACAACAATTTTATTTTAAATTATGCTTTTTTTCTATTTTTCTTGAATTAATCCGATTCCCCACTAATTATGCTTATGGAAAATATACATTAACTTAATTTTGATATAAAAAACCATTTCACAACCTAATATGCCTCATACTATTTGAATTATTATCCGTTTTAATAATCAAAAGGACTAATTTTTAATAGGTGAACTTTTTATTTATGTTATTAACTAAACATTTCGTTTTTGTTTTCATCCAATGTAAGGGAAGTCAGAAGTCGGAGCTCCAGGCGCTCCACTAAACCGAATAATTTGTGAATTTACTTTTTAATAAAGAATTACTCAATGCATATATATGAGGATTAAGATATAAAAACACAATAATGTTATGAAAGCCATGAAACTTAATAAAACTTCCAATAATATGAGTAGAAATATATACTATTTACTAAGTATAAATAACAAATAACTATCATCATGAAATAAACATTTCTTCTATAGGTTTTGAATATTTTCATAGTTTCCAACGAAAAGAGACCTCTATGAAATTTGAAATAATAACAATATACAAGTCAATTTGAATGCCACATTTGATACGGATATTAATTAAAAAACAAACTTGTGACCACTCAATCGACGATTGAGGTGAAAATCTATCAATTTAATCTACATGGACCACCAACATTTTGAATAGTAGAACGAAAGCTATTTTGATAAGTATAATAGAAATACCGTTGTCGACCAACTAAATGAAAAAAACGCCTCTCAATAAATTGACTAGAATTACATTGATTTATTAATTAGGACCAATTTGTAATCTTGTACCACCCAAGTAGAATGTCATAAAAAATGTCTGTTACTGTCAGCCGTTTACAACATTTTTGGAATCGTTCGGGGAGTAACAATTTGTCCTACTGATTATAAAGTTGGGAATCCGGGGTATGTGGTTTTTCTACTTGTCAGTATTCGGAAACTTTTAAGGGAACTGTTTAATACGTTCCATAAAATTTTTAACATCGAATTAGAGTCTTTAAAGAATTTATAGACCAATGAAAAATTACATAAAGCTCGTGATATAACTGGATTCATAATTAGATTGTCTACCAAAAATATCATTAAATATGAAATACTTGGTTTGAAAACAAAATAAAAAAGTTTTGAGACATTGGATAACATCTAATCGCAATTTTAAGACTATGAAATAGCTTGTAGCACCCTAAACTGAGCAAAAACAATAGGGTGTTTTATCCAGAATTGTCTAAATAATAACTTAAGAATAATTTATCTGGATTCAATGCTAGCTTCCATTTCATTGGAATTATGATTATATCACGTTTCCGTACTTCTAAATATCGAATATCCTGCCTTTATCTTTCACTGAATCTTTTCTAGTTTCAACAAGTTGGAAGCAAATTATTTTCTTGTCCTTATGGTTAACTAGCATTTGTACCAAGAGACTCGGCGTTAGTTCTTCCAAAATAATTGTGTTATTTAATCAATTTCTCGTTAAAATCTAGTGATATATGAAACTAGACGAATTTGTTCGATTTTTAATAAGGGTAGTAAAGTAGAACTATCGCCTCATCACAATTGTATACAACTTTCCAAATATATTTGAAACTTTACTCAACAATGTTGTTTTCATGACTTGAAACTGTCTATATGTAATTAACAGCGTGGTTTTTAACCTGCTAACGTAACATACGGCAGCACTTCAAGATAATGGTCTTCAGGTTGCGATATATACAGATTTTTGCAATGCCTTTGATCGCTTGGATCATGGCATTCTTCTTAGAAAGCTGTACAACGTTGTCTTAACTGATTTTATTATCTATTTTTTCATTTGATATCTCACGGAAAGGAAACTCATAGTAACTTAAATTTCTCCACAATATTTTTGATAAAAATCTATTTATTTTTTAACGTAATCTCCTTTTAGCTCCATACACTTTTTTCAGCGAGGTTCAATAAGTTCAATACTTTTTTTATAACAAGAATCGACAAGCTCCTCAACATTGCCATCAACTACCGACATCACCTCTACATTGTTGACAAAGTCTGGGAACAGAAAATAATCTGAGGGGACTGAATCTGGCGAATAGGGTGCATGAGGTAGCAATTCAAACTTTAATCCATTAATGTGTTTACTGAGTTTTAGTCCAATTGTTTCTCTTGGTTACTGTATATGTGCTCCGGGTTAGTTGTCAGTCCAAATTAATTCCAAGGTATTTTGCTGCAGAAGATGCCCGATTGACATTACAGTTGAACATACCCCTTCGTTGGTTGTAGGTGACATGAACAGCTTCAGTTTCATTAATTTTGTTCTTCAAGTTTTCAGTCACATGTAAATAGCGTCCAAGTTTGTCTGCAATATGTGAGAAGCCATAGCTGGGTCCTGGTGGGATGCAAAAGCGGTAGTGTCATCTGCATATGTGGCGGGAGTGACGTAGTTGTGTTTGTGAATATTAGATATGTACATAAGATAGAGTATCGGGATAAATGCACTTCCCTGTGAAACGCCTGACAATGTGAATTTTTTTGGCTCTACAGTCACTCTTCACCTATACCTACCAGACATTTTGTACAAGACTTTTTTGTGTCTTGAATTTTTACTTGGAAGTGTCTGTCCTACAGATAGGATTTTAGGATTGAGAAAAGGTTGTGCGAGAGAAATGCCTGGGCGATATCTGAAAAGGCATCCGAACAGTATTTTTTATCTTCAAAAGATTGGGACTCGATGAACTTGTTCTCTAAATCCAAATCGGTGGTTAGATATTGTTCTGCTGACTTTTAGAATCGGCTCTAGTTTCTCTGAAAGTAATTTTTCTGGAAGGTAATTGGTCTGTAAAATGTAGTTTCATCAATTAGAGTTCCCTGGCTTAGGAATTGGTATAATTCGGGCTACCTTCCATAAAATTAGTAATAACCCGTTGTCAATACTGTATTGTACAATTGTGTTAGATACTTCAGCCCCTAATTTCTTCAGAATTTTGACACTTATTAGGTCACACCTGGGAGACTGTTTACGGTTCAGCTTTTGTATTGATTTTTGACCTGATTTAAGGTTAATTTTCCTTAGGGAAGCTTTAGTTGATATGGAGATTTTATAAAATCTTTGTCTTTGGCCTCAACGTTGAGGCTGTTCTCTAAGGGGTTGGACTAATGGTTAGCAGTTAACATAGTTGCCTAGTTTTTTAATAGTTTTCTCAATATTAGGGATTAGTTCAGAAATCTTTATTAAGCCGCTTTCTATTAAAAAATATTGAATTATGTTTTATTTCATACGATACACATTTCATGTATAATTTAGAAGTTATTGTTACAATAAATAACCTTCATAATTCCTTTCAATTTATGTTTATATTGTATATTATCAAGAAATCTAACGATCACGATATTCAGCAGTTAAATGTAGAAATCTATTAGTTTAATAATAACTTATTAGGACCACCAACATTTTAAGATCGCGTTAGAGCTAATTTGGATGCGGCCTAATTATAAAAATAATAAAATACATTTATTTTTACTAGAACAATAAATTATAATCAGCTTAGGTCGATTATTTGAATGAGATCTAGTTCTAGTACTGATATCGAATATACAAACATTTGCGTGTCTTGGAATAGATAGAATTAGAATATCAAAAGTTGTAATTTTCTATCCTATATAGGTGAGATAAAATTTGTCTTTGAAACTCAGCCACAACGCAAGTTTTCATAGATAGATCTGATCTTCACTTTTTTCGTTATTTGGAAATTGGTAGTAATGTAGCTGCCGCTCCACCGGATTCAACAAAATTTCGAAAGTAGTCTATGAAACAAAAAAGTTAAGTAGCCAACGCTCTAAGACATCAAAGTGAACATGAGACACACAGTTTTCCTAATGTACTTCCATCGGGAACACTTTTTTTGGAATATTTTTTACAAAACTTTAGAAATAGAATTTACTACTTTTTTCAGAAGAATAGTATGAATCGTTATTAAATTATTTTCGAATCATTTACCTTCTTCTCATCTTCTTGCGATATTCGAGAACTAATAAAATATCTACCAAAGCGGAAGGTAGAAAACAATCTTTACAGAAGATTTCTCCACTGATGTAAATAAGCACGGGATAGCTTCTGATCCAGGAATTAACCCGGCTCGTCCTTCGATATTTTGCACTCCAAAAAAAAAATGCTTTTAACTAAAAACTAAACTCACGTTTATCGACTAAGTATCACTGATGAAGTGGTGGAATAATGAATTAATGATGAAACAAAATAGCAGCATGAACCCCCACCGCATCATTGGAAATCCTTAATTGACTACCTGGAATATTCTACACGGTTAATCTGATAAGGGATGCAAACGAGACCGTAATTATTATTTTAAACTATCCATTTTTGTGTTAGTTTGTAACTTTTGCGTGAATATAACGGTGGCGCAATCAGTAGGATTCCTAATCACATTTAGAACAAGGATTGCCTAACTAAGTGTGGTGGTTCCTGAACCATTAAGGAATAATCAAGTTCCAGCTCCAGTTCCATTCGAAGCATACCGTCTCTCCAGGAACTCGAAAATTGATAACCAGGTGTAGCAAAAGTCACAGACAAAGATTTCAGCTGCCAAGGAAGGAATGAAAATATTAGCGTGATAGTCTCCTTTCATTTTATTTAACATTTTTGGGAATTATTCTCATTTATTTTTCCAAGTTCTATTATCATTATTGAATTCATTTTGAACCCATTCATTTGAATTATAAATACAATGTCTGAAACATGAAGCGGAGCAATTACTAATGCCAATGATCCTGCAACCACAGAAAGAGCTCCAGTTACTCAAGCCAGTAAGGCGACAAATTTTGAACCTTACAGATCAAATTTTCTTCAATACTTTTATAAATGTTTGTAAAACAGTTTATAGAATGACCGACCACGACCAAAATATATTTTTAACTCTTCACATAAAAAATAAACTGAAAGGACGAGCCACTGAACTCGTTAATTCACACGACCCTTCAAATTGGGAAGATATTAAAACATTATTAACTACAAACTTTGGAGATTCCCGCGATTTAAATTCCTTAATCCAACACCTTCAAAGAATGAGACAATTAGCAAACGAATCGTTTTTAATTTTTATTTCGAGATTATAAATTCAAGACGCAAAAATATATTCAGCTGTTAGTAAACAACAACAGATCAAAAAGTTGCTCAAACACGTTTTGTAGAATCATTAGTCCTAAATACCTTATTAACTGATCTAGATCCAAAAATTGTCCAAATTGTTAGGGATTGTAACTTAATAATTGTCCTTTCAGCTATTTCTCGAATAAAAAAAACTTCAATTAAGTTACTATGAAAGCCATAAAGCTGAAGGTAATCGTAGTTAGAATAATCTACTTATTCGTAGACCTAGTCAAACTTCGCCGAAACAATATAATGTTTGTAAAAGAATAGGATATACTATAAATGAATGTCTAACAAGTCAAAGACAATCTCAAAACTTAGCTTCAGGTATCTTCAAACCGAACCAAACCCCGATTTCACAAAATTAAATAGGTCAAAATTTTCAACAAATGCTGAACTTATAATTTCAAAATAACCAGTAATTAGACCAAATCTAAATTATGGACCTCAGCGACAGCCGGGAAATCGACCCAACACGAATTTCAATCAACTAAGAACTTCATTACACTCATTACTATTTGATTATTATATTGACAATAGCCTGCCTAAATTGGCATAATTTAAATCAATTCTTTGAAAATGAACTTGACCATCAAGAATATTACCAGAAAATTAATTCCAATGCTCCTGACGATTATACATTTAACAATAAAATTGAGGAAAACTATTATAATGCTGATAATGATCCAAATTTTGATAACGATGTATCAATTTGTAATACAAACGATTACGAAAATTTTAACTCTACCGAACAAGACAATTTCAGTCACAATAATATATATATATTTGAGTCAGATAATCTCCTGAATCCAAATCATGATTATTCCGACAAATTCATTTGGATACGAAATCTCCAGATTCGCCGAACAACTAAAATTCAAATTTGTTGATCCCAGTTCTCACTACACTGATTCAAATTTATTTATTAATTCCAACCATCTAGAATCGGATTGTCTCGAACAAATGTTACTATAAAAAATACCTTACCAGTTAATTTAAAATACTTATATCAAAGATGATACAAACACCTTTAAACTTCTAATCGTTACAGGTGCTGGATTGACAATTTTCAAACCTAAAACGTGCGAATTTCTTGGTCCGATATGTAGATGATTGAATTACTGCCGATGCCGTACCAAAGAATCAAATTGAAAACATAAATCAGAAATTCAATTCTTATCATAAAAAACTGCAATTCACAATCGAGGTCGTGCAAAATAATAGAATCAATTTTCTTGATGTCACATTATATAAAATTAACAGTAACATAAGAACAGAATGGTATACGAAACCCACTTGGTCAGTGATGATAAGTTTGGCCGGTAGATCTATCCAACTATCAAATACTGAATTTAGATGTTTAGAAATTAAAAAACTGCATTGAAAAAAAAAATAATAATTATCCAGAAAAAATGATAGATAATATATTCAAGAAAAGAATAAACAGATACTACAATCAATTAGAAACCAAAACAGAAACCATATGTACCATACGTACAAGGAGTTTCCCAACAATTATAAAATTATTTCAGTAAATATCACAAAGGACATAATACATTATCCAAATATTTCACTAAATTAAAATCTAAAGCACCAAAAAACAAAAGAAGTAATGTTATATATAAAGTGCCTTGTACTAATTGTTACGCTGTCTACATAGGGCAGATATCACAGTACCTAGAAAATAGACTAAGAGGTCATCAATACAATTAAAAAAAAATAGAACTGCATTAACTTACCATGAAATATCAAAAAAAACTAATTTAATTATAAAGATTCAACAATTCTTGAAAAGGAATATAATACACGAAAAAGAGAATTTTTCGAAATGGTTCACATTCATAATAACGAAAATGCTGTAAATGATAAAAATACCTAAATAATCTGAATAAAATTTATAGCTTCATTTTGTAAATTCTAATAAAACTACAAATAATTTAATTAATTACTGCTATATATTTGAGTTGTGAAGACGGGAAAAATTAGAACAAAGTTCTATTTTGATTTTATTCTTATTTTTATATTCATGATGAAGGAGATCTTTTGATTAAAATATAAATACGCAAATCTTTTAAAATTTATGAAAAAAAAACTTTGAATTTTGAAATAGAGGAGACCTAAAATCAAGAACATTTAGGAACATAAATATGATAAATTGAATGTGAAATTACGGTTTTAAAAACTTGAAGCAATAATGCTGAGTTGTCACATCTACTACTCAGGGTCAACTATCAAACACATGTTCAAATGCATACATGGGAATACTGTTCAAAATATTTCGACATTGATATAAAATCCTGTCAAGAAATGATAATCAAAAAATTAAAGTGTTGCAATTGGTACTTTCATTCAATTTTAACTTATGGATTACCTACAAATTAGGAAAATTTTTAATTCTAAACTATCTTTTATTGTTCATCTCTACTGGATAGATAACAGTGAATATAATGAAAATAATTTCAATAATAAAGGAAATGTTATGTCTAATGATTAACTAAAATGATAATTTCATATTCGGAACTGTGTATATATGAAAATTCACTTTTTATTACAATTTAATTATCTTACAAAGAAGCTGGTTTAACATAGTCGAAGGTCATAATACTAGAAATGCAATGATGAAACAAAGTAAAAGAAATAATGTTTAAAAAGGAGGATTCAATATTACAGAGGGTGTCTCATAAGTAATGTCGGTGTAAATTCCTACGCCTCAATATAAACATGTCGTAATTTTTCAAAGATTGGTCTCTAATTCTAAGAAGACTACAATTGCTTTATTTTTTCTGACCATTCTCTATTGGTTTATTTATTATAAGACATTATCGGAAACAAAAGTATAAAGCAGCCATGTCAGCAAGCAAAATACTCAGTTAATGAGCGAAAGACACTTTATTAGTGGATGTTTTAAGAAAAACGTCCAATAAAGATGAGTCAACAGCCCCTTGCTCTTCCGAAAGGTTTCATTAGACACTAATCAGAATAGTAACTAATGTACCATTAGACCAGGACCATTCTAAGGGCAGTCAGTGCGAGCTTCCCAGCTTTTTGTCGTGTAAAAATCAATAAATTAAGTTGTGTATTACTCAAACTTAACGAAACTTGAAATAAACTCTTACACTGAATTTCCACTCAAGTATCCTACTAATTAGAATCGACGTCGATCAGTATTTAAACAAAAGCGGAAGGTTCTACACCGAGTATGCACTGCTGTACAGCCTGGAAAATTTTCACATATCATCCTTCACAGCTGGACTGGCGTTTTGTGAAATATTGATGGAAAATAAAAACCAAAGTGCGAGCTTCAGTTTTATCCCTTTTGTATTGAATTTGAGGAGAGAAGCAAGATGTTCATCCATTTTGCTGACAATAATCCTGAGGTTTCCTAATCTCTATAAAAGGATTCACGTAGAGCGATCAATTCTTCACCTTCTTCTTCTTCTTCTCCTTCAACGTATTGTATAGGCCTTAGGCATCCTTGAGATGTTGATGTCCATGATTCTATCCATCTTTTTGGATGTCCCTGTCGTCGTGTTCCTCGTTTATCGTCTCGTGCGATAATTTCTAATCTTTCTCTGGTCATGTGTTCGTTCCAAGCTCTTCTACATTTACGTCCCCATCTGACTATGTCTTCCACCTCACATTCATGTCTTATGTCTGTGTTTCTCTGCCTGTAATTGGTTGCTGGGTGGAAACAGTAGCCTGTTGACTGCCACTGCCGATTCCAAGCACTGGTAAAGGAGGAGGGTTTTCGGGTGAGGCCAGCAACCTGCCGGACTGCTCACAGATCCAACGATCAATTCTTCACTAATTTCTTGTGGTGCGATATAGTGGCCTTCTAAATCACCAGATTTATATTTAACTGAGATTTTTTTCGTCGGGACTATTAAAAATAAGATATACCTTAAGAGATTGGTAAATTAATTGAAAATATGAAGTAATGAGACAACTGGGATAGCAATCTTGTTTCCTGGTACGGAAATATACGTAATTCGTACTCATCGTGCATAACGCAACTACTGAAATTTAAATATATACCAGAGAAGCCCTCTAATCCCTTGAATTCTATAAAATGGTGTCAAATAACAATCAAATTATGGTCGTAAGAAATTGAGAAAGAAGAAATCTATCGTAACACTCCAGGTCTGAAACAAGAGGAGATATTTTTTTCTTATTCTACCAAATGGTCTCAAGAGATTTTTCGATATGCGAAGATAAGCTACGACGAGTTACTGGTATGCTAACAGAGGTCTATTAATTTTTTGTAGGAACCAAGGAATACCTTAAGCCGTTTACAACTGTAAGGGACTTGAGTGTCTATGTATATTTATTTTATTGACAAAAATTTATGGTTGATTGTAAAGCGTCAAAAATGAAGGATTGCTTCATAAAATAGGCATTTTTTCATTTCAGTTATCCTAGGTATCTCACCTTGGATTTAAATAGAGAAGTGCATTCTAAAAATATGTGACTAGATGTCTCATCCTCAGTTAGAATAAGGGGATGTTCTCAGAAATACCTAACTTGACCTAGAGATGCTGTTAGTTGCTTGAAAAATACCACTGTATTAGAAAGTATGCAAACTATACAGCATATTTTTCAAGTTTGAAGACTCCACGTTGTTTGGCAGTAGTGAATGTTTTCAGTGAATTTGTAAAAATGAAAATAATTAGCCTAAGCACCACCAATATAAAAGATGAACTAAACTCTACTCTGGCTGAGACTGCTTCTTCGTTATAAACATTAAAATGTTGGATAGCAGAGTTTAAACGAGGCTTAAAACCAGCATCGTAGTGGTCGACCAAATGAGGTGAAGACTCCAGAAATGTTGGAGAAAATCCTCAAAGCAGTACTGGATGATCGTCAGCTGAAATTACGCGAGCTAACAGACATAGTGTGGACATAAGAAAGCTGTGCGCAAGATGGGTGCCGCGTTTATTCACACTGGAACACAAACAGCGTAGTGAAAATATTTCCATCGAGTGTTTTGCAATATTTCACAGAAATAAAGCCCTATTTTGGATAAAACGGGCTCCAAAGAATATAAAGACCGTCTACTCTGCAGGCAAGTTCATGGTGTCTGTTTTGTGAGATACGCGTGGGATATTTTTCATTGACCATCTCGTAAAAGGAAAAACTATCAACGGCGAGTTTTATGCGAACTTATTGCGGCGTTTAAACGACGAAATCAAGCAAAACGGCAGCATTTGGCTAAGAAGAAAGTGTTGTTTCATCAACACAATGCACCAATTCTAACACCCGTTATTGCAATTGCCAAAATTAATGAATTTCTACCTCTTACACTCTATTCGCCAGATTTAGCCCCCTCGTATCATTTTATGTGCACCGACTTTTTTTAATGTGTTTTTTGTTAGACAGGTACTTCTGGGATAATCGCAGTTTATTTCTACTTGATTCCATTAATTAGACAGATCACTTGCAGTTATAATTTCTCGAAAGTATCTCCGCAGCATACATTAAGCCTCTTAGATCTACATGGATCTTTATAATTTAACATTCTCTTACTAGGAACCTTACAGTTTAGATCAGGGATTCCCAAACCATTTTAGGCAACAGACCCCTTTTCCTAACTGAACTGATATCTGAGACCCCCGTAATTACTTTACAATTACTTTACTTACAAGAAAAAAAATAGATATAGAATTTTTTAATTATTTACCCAGAAGAATTACCAATTAAGAAACTTTGCGGTTGGTTAAGTGAGTTGACAATATTTAGTCATCAAAATTTATCAAATTAAATACAATAAAACTCAGTAAATATCAAGTGTAATTGATAATTATTAATACAAGTTACGTAAGAATACTTGAGTAGAAATTTAAATCGCAAAGTGAAGATAAAAAAATGAAAAATTCAGTGCGATGGATGATTCTGGTGATTTTCTATCAATCTAACTAAATTCGGTTCAATATTGGTGAGTTGCAGCATTAAATCACCACGTTCGTTGATTTTGTTGTGTCAAAATGTTTGTAACCACACTCAAACCTTTTTCGACGAGGTAAGTTGGTGGAAAGGTATGGATAAGGTATTTTTCAGCAATGTTCCACAATGTAGGATACTGTGTTTTAATGTTGCGTTGCAACCAGAATGTCTGATAGCCTTGGTTGAACTTCTCCTCAAATAAGAACTCGGGTTAGTTAATACGAACCGATTTTTAGACGTCGTCGACCCCCAAAAACAGTTTTCGTTTATGTCGATCCCTTGGAAATTGATATTGATCACAAGGGGTCAATATCGACCACTTTGGGAATCTCTGGTTTAGATTAATAAATGAAGCAAAAGTTTTGTTAAGTCATGAAAACAACAGCTGTCATGCACAAAGCTTTTTACATTTAAGTAAATTAAAAATATACAACATAACATTACTATTTTTTATCTTTTGACGTTATCATATTTTTAAGAGCAAAAGGTATTTTTAGACCCCTACAATATTGTCAAATCAACAGTTTCCATCCGGATTTTTATACTAATATTGTATTTTACTATAAAAACTGCAATTGAAAGTTTCTTGTAATCTAAAAATAATGTTCACAAAAAATTTCTATAATCAAAGACAGTGACTTAACATTTTCGTTTTATTTTTTATAAATTACACTTGTGCGCCGGTTGGAAAAATACATAACAAACTCTTAAACTGTCATTCACGTTAACAATGTCTAGTATTAAATTTCTTTTCTTTATTTATAGTGTAAGGAACTGTTTAATATTTCTAGGCATGCATCCGCCGCTGATTTGATCCATGTCGATTGTAAATGTGCAGCAGCACGTTCGGTCGGCAATAATCTTTTCTTAATACCTGCCGCTTTTGGAGCAAATCAATTCTAGGATCAGTTCTAATGCGGCTCAACATACCGATGTTTACAGATATAGGTATCGACCGGTAGTAGTCGGTCGATAGCTCGAACTAACATTATTCGTAGGTGTAATCTGGCTCGTATTTCATTCATTTCAAACATGATCACAATACCGATCAACGATCACGGACTAGTGATTGGACATGTTTGGAATTGAGAGGATAATGGACAATACATTTTCATCGAGATTAATAAGAGCTAGTTTATCTGAAATTAGATTGAATATTGAATAAGTTTTACAATAATGGTCAACATAATTAGTGTATGTACAAGGAGATACGAATAAATCGCTGACAATAACTATAACGATTTGGCCGTATATCTCTTAATATTGTGTATCCATTGACTATTTGTAATAGGCTCACACAGCAACCTGCCTATGAGGATGATGTTGACATTATGGCACAAACCACTAAGGTTTTTTCAGGTTCAAGAGTTCGAGCGAGCAGCTGAAGCAAGATAACTCAAAATCAATTAACATAAAACCATGTACATGAATGAGAACCTCAAGAAGAACCCCGACCTCCTAGACCACGTATCAAGTAAGAGAACATCACTTCCCTGTGTGCCACTAATTCAAATATCTTGGAGACATAATAAATGAAGAAAATTACGTGATAACATAGATCAAAGCAAGATCGACAAGTGAACTGCTGGAACATAAGATCCTACGAAAGATTTTTGTCCCTGTTTGCGATAACGGTGCGTGGAGGATCCACAGGAATGTTGAGCTGAGAGAGATGTATGGCGACTTAGATTTGGTGGTGTTTGAGGTGAATGGGACACGTGGGATCGAGACCCATGCATAGCCATGTATAGAGTTCCCGGAGGGCAGCGACTGAGAGGAAGACGGCACTTTCGTTGGTTGGAGGACGTTGAGGAGGACCTGATCCAGCTAAGAGTGTGACGTTGCAGGCACCATACTCAGGACAGAATAGATTGGCAGCCGATTATTGAGGAGGCCCTAGTTTTCAAAGGACCGTAGCGCTGATTGAAGAGAAGAAGAAGATATATGAAACTATATTGAATATTAAATAAGTTATACTGTAATGATAATCATAATTAGTGTCTGTACAGGAGAATCCGAATATTTCGGTGACAATAACTATAACTAGATTTGGCCGAATAATTGTATATCTATTGACCGTTTTCGTAATTAACGTATAGTCATTAAAAATATTGTGAAGTCACCTGCATAAATTGCGTTACCCTTGATCCCTGTGTGGGATCAAGGGTAACGCAATTTAGAAGCTGCTGCTTCTACGTATTCACAAGAAAACATTGAAATCTATAAAAATCAGTTATTCGAACCAATCAGTAGCACTAGCTGATGTAGTCTTTAGCTCGGAATAGATACTTCGAACGGTAGGATGTTACCGAGCTTTGATAAGGAATCCGTAATTGGATTATTCAACTTTTGATACTATATAAAAATGTATTTTATCTTGTTTTAATTTATTAATTTATTTCGATGACGACTATGGAAATGCATATTTTTTTTTCACAATCATGTGAAAGAATTATTTGGTTCCGTAAAACCAGATTTATAAAAAAACCAGGCTCATAAAACTAATGTAGTCCAGCGATTTATTATTCTGCTAAACATTTTATTAATAATCTTTTATCATTATTATAATCTAAACTGTGAAAGTTGAGTGATACTTTTTCACAACGACTGCGCAAAAGTACTTAACGCACGAGTATCATACAATATTTTATCTATGATCATATTAAAAAAACTATAAATATATATTTGTGAAACAATTTTACAACGTACGTGCCATAATCTAATTATCTAAGATATAAACTGATTTTATTTACTTAAATTAATATTTACAATTAAATTTGGACAATTGTTTATAGTATTAATTAATATTTTTGGTATTTTTTTTTTCATTGTGACTTCACTACTCAAAAATTGTTTGGTTTGGTTTTAATCTATTTATTTTTGGGATTGATTTTGATTAATAAATTTATTCGGGGAGCTATTTGAAGTGGTAATTATGAGAATTTGAAAGAGATACTTTTTATTTTCAATACTAGCACATTAAAGGATGATTATAAACTCAAATTTTTAATACTCTTCACTTTATTATCTATATTAAGGATTCCGAAATTGGTCCAGGTGAACCTTCAGAGAACATGCGTGACTCTAAATTAAAATTTTATCTCTTCCGTTTCCTGAGACACTCTACTAGTGAAAGTTTTTTTCCTTCTTCTATCTATTAATAGATGTTTGCGATCACCATTTTTTTTTATTTCTGGTGGTATGTCTAAGGTAAGGTTTTTCTACGTTTTATCGTGCCTAGCAATTCACGTTCTCTTCGTATTCTCCTGAGAATTTTTGCGTTGGCTTTTCTCACCTTAAGTGGATACACATCTCAAATACCTCTAATCTGTTTATGGTGTGTTATATATCGTTCAATAGCACGTAGCATTTTGTAAATCTTGAGAAGGGGGATTGCTTTTACTATCCTCCACTTAATCTCTACGTCTGATGACCAGTCCTGCGGGTAATTACTAGGAATTTTGTCTTTTTTATGTTGGTATTGATTCCCAAAAGTCGACTGTGTATTATAATTATGTAGAGGAGCCTTCGAGATACATTCAGTTTTCTTACATTTATTTTCAGACCCCTACTATTTCTATTAATTTTCGAGTCATGTACCTTAAATCATAATGACCCTGTGCTATTATTATTCGATCTTCGCAATACGTGTAGAGTGTAGTGTTGTCACTAGGAGATATTCCCATTCACCTGCATTTCCGCTTCCACATCTTGAGTAGATCTTGAATAGCGTTGGCGAGAGTCAACAACCCTTATTTTCAACTTTTCGTGACAGTAAACCCATATAGTTAACCCAGAAGACAGATATACAAACAACAAATAGACAACAGAAAGTCAAAATCAAATACACAATAGGAAAACAAAATGAGAGTTCTTTTTATCATATTTCAATATAGAAACTAATCGGAGGAGCCAAAGTGAATAATCAATAAATATTTCATTTTTGGAATCCGAAAATATCATGCCTTGACCTCATTGGCCGAAAAAAACTATTTTTACTTTCTTGTGATCACGTTCATATGATAAAATATTTTGTTTCGGCTTTAATTTGGATTTTGGGATAAAATTGCGTACCCAAGTTTCATCTACTGTGAAGTATCGACAGAACTTGGATTAAGTTTCGTTTAAGGTGAGTTGTATATCTGTCTTAGATAAGACAGGCATAGTTGGACCTAAAACAGACAACAATTGTTAATCATAGAGTCAAGATATAAAAACAGCTAATGACAAACAATACTTACATAAATGGATAATAATCAGACAGAGATTAAAGCGATAATTTGACAACGGACTAATATACAAGAGGTAGAATTAGCCGGCTGAGGTACTTTCCTTTTTAGAGTCGTACCTAACTTTGGATATAAAACTTTTTACAATGAAATATTTTTTTCTGTAGTGTTTATTGCTATTACAACTTTTCGTATTTATTGATGTTCAATTAAATAGGAAGTAAATGTGTATTACCAACAATTTATCAACACAAACGAAATGAACTGCATTCTTTTATAATCTTGTTTGTAATATTTGACCTACTGATATTTCCGATTCGATCTTGATCTGTCGTGTTTATTCCTTACTGTAGGCTAAATATTACATCAATATTTACATCTAATGCTTACAAATAATGTTAACGATAGAAGTACGTTGATCAGTTCGAAATGTATCAAATACTAAATACACATTTTCGCTCTAGTTAATCATCTGTTATGTAAAGCTGTTAACTTTCAAAACAACTATTTCAAAATGCCCATCACCATCGGCACGAGATAGAGAAAAAATGTTTTTGCAAAAATAAAATCTTCTGTTAATAGGTAGTAAGTGTCGCATCAAAATTAATTGCTGACAGAACAACTATTTCACATTGAATCGTTCACGTTACTTTCTATTCACACGGTGTGGACTATCCACTGAGAAAATTAGTACGTTTAGAAAAACAGAGGCGGGAATTTGGGCAGGTTCAGAGGATTTAAAACTCGGAAACTTACTCTAGCAAAATATGTTGATGAAATGGAAAATATTTGGCTTTTCTTTGAAGCATACTCCAGCCATTATTTTGTGTATATGCAAGTGAATGACGTCCAACTGTTTTTTTTTACCAAAACCAAAACAAAATTTGCAAATTAGGATTTTTTCGTGATTGCCTAGAGACTTGAATATCTATACTATACAGGCAGCTCAACATAAATCTTCTGATTGGGCTCAGTTCATTTAGTAAATGTTGCAAGCAGCACGGGACGCTATTGGATATTGTTTTAGGTATTTTATCATAATATAGACAAAGTTACTATCAAGATCATTGCTTCTAAGTTAGAATTTCTGGAACCGTTGGCGATTTTCATACTGTCTTCAGTGTTATCATCTTCAGAGAATGAAAGTAAACAGTTTACCTTCAATCTCTGAAGACGATAACTTGGTTATCGAAACGCCCGTAGGACATTGTAAATTGTGAGTGTTGGTGTAGTATATTCAAGATCATTGTATGATCTATGAACGAGAATTAGTGATAGAATTCGAGTTGGTTTTCGCTCGAGTGACTCGAGTAGTTTTTATATTACTCGCACTCGAGTTAAATTTTTGATCACTCGAGTTTCGAGTGACTCGAGTTGACACGTACCACTCGAGTGGTTTATACCGAGTGAGAGACTCAAGTTGTGACAAGTAGGTTCTTTGAAATTACGTAGAAATCTGTTTGTGTGAGTTGTTACCATAACCAATAACCATCCAGTTCAGTACAAGGGTAGCAGTGGGGAATGTAGTTTGTCACAGGCATGTTCTTTCAGTGAAGGTGAGAGTTCTGCTTCCACATCTGCCACTAACAATTCTATTTCAAAGAAATGGCGTTATCAGCAACTACAGCTTGCAAAACCGAATGCTTTATTTACTAAGCAATAAAAAAAAGAATAATTTCTTTAACTCTTACTAAAATTATTTGTCAAGATTTGCAACCTCTACAAATAGCGGAAAATAAAGGCTGTATTAATTTTTACTATGAAATGAATCCTGACTATGTTTTACTCAGCAGGAAATCTTTAATAGAGAAAATTCTTCCTGATGCTTATCATGCCGCACGAACTGTAATTGTAGATATTCTACATTTAGTTGAATATATGGTTGCTACAACAGATTTATTGACTTTTGACAGTAACCAAGCATACCTAACTGTTACAATACATTTTATTTATAAATCAAACCTTTTTTCGCAAACTATTAATACTCGAGAGGTTACGGAGGAACATTTTTCTATTACTTTTGCAATTGTGTTAAAGTCAATAAATGATGAGTGACAAATTAAAGAAAAGAGTTGTGATAATAGTATCCGATAATGCTCCAAATATAAAGAAAGCTATTTCTGAATATTTAAGAGGAACCACTACTGCGTAGCTCACACTTTGAGCTTGGTGATCATTGACTGTGAGAAAGAAAGAAAGAATTTATGGAAAATTATAAATACATGCCAATCCATAGTCACATATTTCAAAAAGCGTCTTACAAACTTATGGAAATGTAACGTGCAATGGATATGGAATGTATCGATTTAAAGCAAGATGTCCCAACGCGCTGGAATTCTACATATTTAATGCTAGATAGAATGCTCAAAATTAAACTACTTTATCAACAACTATGTCCGATATACCTGATTCAAATAATTTACAAAACTTTGAATGGGAATTGGTTCAAGAATGCGTAGATCTTTCAAGTCCTCTTGAAAAAATTACAGCAGCCTTATCCGGAGAGAAATATCCAGCATTGTTTTCAGTGATTCCTTTGATTAGGAATTTTCAAGCAGCACTGGTGAAAGAGATAGTAAATACAGGCATTGGTCAAGAACTGGAAAAATTTTTATTAGGTGCTGATAATAAACGGTTTGGTATTTTAGAAGCAAACAAAACTGCAGCCAAATCTCCCCACTTGGATCCGAGATCTAAGAAAATTGGTTTTGGTGTAGAATCTAAGCTGATAGAGTTATGCAATCCATTATTGATGAAATTGAATCTAACTCTATATCCACAGATTCAGATAATATCAGAACAGAATCGGAGTCTTCATCGTCAAGCCAGCCGCAACCTAAAAATAAGGACGTGAATGATTTATGGGAAAATTTTGATGCAAAACTTTCAGAACGTACTACAAATCAAACATCATTAGCCTCGGCTATTATCATGGTGAAACAATATAATGACGAAGAATACTTAGATAAAAGAGATCATCCTATTGCTTACTGTGAGAAGAGGAAACTGATTATGCCAATGCTGTATAAATTACCTATGAAATATTTATGCATACCAGCGACTTCTGTTCCTGCGCTGATATGTAATCAAAGAAGAAACCGTTTGGTAGGGAAAAAAATGATTTTTTTAGTAGTTATTACAGCAATTTCAGTTAAATTTGTTATCTCATTAAAAATACATTGTTTTTGTTGTTTTGTTGAGTTGATTTAAGTTTCATTTAAGTTAATTTTAAAGCATGTTCTATGTTAGAATAAATTAAATTGGATTAGAACTTATTAGTAGTATAATATTTCAATTTGACTGATAGTTGACATAAGAGGTTTCTTGATTATGTATGGAAGGTTCAGTTTGAACATAAATTCTATTTTTTTACATTTTGTTTAAATTTTTTAGAGTATCTTTTATAATAATGCCAAAATGAATACACATTTTATATGTGAAATTAAAATTAATTTATTCGTTTTAAAATTTTGGTCACTCGAGTTTTATATTCCGAGTGACTCGAGTGAAAAAAAATCACTCGAGTTCCATCATTAACGAGAATCTTTTAATACGGGTCCTTTCATATAATGCTTTCCATGATAAGCAAGGATATTTTATATATCATTTGTTTATGTGAGTTATTAAGAGTGTCATATTTACCGCGATACAATCTATCGTGTCCCCTTTTCTTGTTGGGATGCTCAGAATTCTCAATTGATCTATTAATAGTCAGATCAGATTAATTCCGTGAGTGATTTTTTTTCTTATCTACAGTTTTTTCTAATATCTTCCTTATTATCCTGTAGTCAATTCTACAAAAAGAGTTAGATCTTACCAAGGAATTATCCACTACTAAGTCTGTCTACTATTTAATTTCCCTCCATTATAATAAGTCCTTGAACCCTATGACAAGGTGATAATATTCTATTTGCGAAAGGAGGAATTATTCTTCTTCAGTCAGCTGTTTTGAAGCATTTCCGTTCATTTATAATATCGTGTTGTGATCCTATTTACTTTTGAAGCTTAGTTTTGAGGTTAATTTTTCTCATACCCAATATTTTCCCAGATTTGATAACATTCTGAGGGAGGTTTCGGTTTGTCCATGACGACTCCTTCTCTAATTACTCTGAGTGAATTCTTTGTGCTATATTTTCCAACAATAAACGGTGGAATATTCAGAATTACTTTTGCTTTCATTTGGCATGGCCCTGATTGTATATCTTCCAGGGAGATTTATTTTCGTGCTATCCAGTCCAATCCTATTGAAAATTGGTCTTACTATCGCTGTTCCTTGTATTCGAAAGACCAATTTGCTAGAAATGATAAGGAATATATCTAGTTTATATTTTGTTTATTGATGTATATTTTTAACAATCTAATCAAGATATATTCTCGTCTTTACGACTACCCTCCTATATCTAAGTGTGGGGGGTGCAGCTTCCTCAGCAGCGTCTTTATGTAAGAAGCCCAATTCTTCCCTGTACACCAACACAGCTACTGTGGTTTTGCTGATTACCTACTTTTCATATTTTTTTTCTAGTGTCCACCCAATGATTTAGCTTCATAGGCTTAAGATTAAGTTTCTGCTTCCTGGTGAAGGTGATTAGATAGATCTTGCTCAGGTTTACGTTCAGTTCCAACGATCGACACCACGTTCTTGGATGATCGGGTCCTCTTTCAACTATACATAGTGTATTATAGAAGAATCAATTCAGTTCTTCTCAAACATACACAACATTCTCAATAAACACTTGGAGAAAGTGGCCAAATACGAAGATCTCGCAATAGTCCATGTTATTATGTTAGTAATCAGAGTCGTACCTAAGATCCTGCAGGAACGCATCGCCAAATTAGGATTACCTTATGTGAACTGAGTCTAATCCTTTCGATATTTTGTATCCAGGATATGTAGTTGACACCAGCTCTAAACTGAGTAGTGCATAAGTCTTTCGCAAAATAGTAACTTCAAAATAGTTGATAATAAAAAGAATGATTGCAGAATCGAAGATTTTGATATACCACAGGTTTTTGGTATCAAATAGGAACAAGAATGATAGATGTCAAAAATTAATTTACAAGAAATTTAGTTGCTGGAGCTCTACCTAATGAAAAAAATATTGAACTCAGCCTTGCAAATGAGAGCATATAAAATACAATAAGGAACTAAGGCTCCCAGAGTCTTAAGTAAGTTACTTAAAGATATCATTCAGTTTGTGATATGCAGAATATCATCAAATTTAATTTTGCATCCAATTATACGGTAGCGTGAGCAATATTAACAAAATAGATTTGATTAATGCCAATTATCTTTCGTATACATAATTTTTTGTGCCTCATATCAATAACATAAATTATTTTTCCAAATTCAATAATAATTATCTGATTATTGGTAGAAAAAAAAACACTAAATCAAGTTCTTGAGTTGGAAATGAAAGTCCGCTAGCAATTATTCGTTAATAATTCAACTGATTATAAATAATTGTGCCAAATGGTGTAATCGCATTGTAAACAGTTTCTCTATACCATAACGTCTTGTATTAACGCAACGAGAGAAGTTCACCATTTATAGAGGTAAGTTTTCTTGACTGTTCATTGTGATTAGATTATGTAATTTGTACGTCGCTACTTCATCAAAGTAAAAAAACCATTTTTCAAATATTAAATGAAAGAAGGAACATTTTTTCATGTAGGTAAGTTGTTTGTGGAAGATGCGTAATAATCAGTATTCCTTCTCGTACAAATTATTGTTTAAATAGCTCTTACCACTTCTCAACACAGTTCGTTAACTCAGTTTCCGATTATGACCACACTGTATACTTAATATTATTACAAAATTAATTCATATAGTAAAGACTTAATCGAACTTTGCCAGATAGTATTCGGTAATCTTATATGTTAATATCGAATCTACTCTTAAAGATACTATAAATCTCTGTCCAATATATCCAATCAAAATATTTTAAAAATTCTAGGCAACAAACTGCGTGTATATATGCCACATGTTGCTCTTTCGGCTTTTAACATGCCACAACAATTTGTCACATTTAAGTGCCTGCCTGTTGTGGCAAGTAATATAGTCGTTGGTACGATATCAAATGATACACGTTGTATAAAATCTATGTGTGATAATTCATATTACCAATAGTATTCATCATTCCTGAATAGATTTAATACTTCTTGTACATAACTTATAGAAATAAAGTGAAGTAAAAAAATCCCGTCAAACTTAATTTTGCTTTTAAAATTTTTGTTCATAATTTTCATTCCAGTACACCAATTTGTTAGCAAATACTAAGGTAGCTTCTAAGGTAAGCGACTTTTTAATACAATATTTAAATTCTACCCCATTAGTCAATCAAGTTTTGAGTATTTTCGAACCATTTAATAATTAATGGTTGTGATTATAACCTGCTATTGAATTGTCTAAGATCATTATTTAAATTTGGTAACAGAAATTAATCGGAGTACCTAACTCAGGTTAGGTGCATATGGTGGATGACTAAGTTGAAATTTCTGGAACCGTTGGCAATATTCATACTGAACACAGTGTTTACACTACCATCAGAATATGGTGGATGAGGTGATAAATCGTTATGAAGTTTGGCTAATCATCATTTGGTTTTAATTTTATATTTTAAGAAAAGGAACAATTATTGAAAATGCAATTAGAATATACAACTTTACTGGAGGCCGACGATGGTGTTTTTTATGCTGCTTCCACCACTTCTTATTGTTACTTCGCTACTGTCATTTCGCATTTTTTGTACAATTTCCTCGTGGTGTTCACTATTTACTTGGAGGTAACTCTTTATCGAGGCCTGATTTTAGTGTCCGGTAACCTTCATAATTTGATTTTCTGAAACCCCAACCTGGGCAAGCTGAGTAACTGCCGCAGCACGGTTCGAGTGATTTGTCACTTTTATTCTTTTCGTGTCAATTCCTATAGCTTCCGCTGCATCTCTTGTCCACTTTGAAATTTCATTTCGTCCTACTGGACAATTTTTAAAAAAACCTATTGATGTTTCTTTCATCCATGATGGGTTTACAGTTAAGAAAAGACGATCGACCGTAATATGTTTTCCTCTTTTTTCTTTCAACATTTTAAAAAGCCTGCAAATTTATAATGATAGATTGTTTGATATCATGCTTTACATTAAATACCTTATTGGGCATTTATCAGGCTCGGTGGTGGATTAACCATCTTTTTTCTGTTAACCTATGACTACGTCCTTGCGCTGTCTTAGAAAGAATAGGATTATAAGCTATACGTCCTGTAGGGTTGCCGTAGTTGTCAAATTCTTCTTCAAAGTAACTCAAAAGGCAATTACATGCTTCTCCTCTCCACGCCAGTTCATATGAAGCAATATGAAAGAACTTGCGTTGAAGTCCGTCCGGAGTCGACTCGTCCCAAATGGCACAAATTTTATCAATGTCTTGTCCTGATAGGCTAGATGCACTTGTTTTTCTTTTTACAGGACACTTTTGCAACTGCTTCCTTTTTGCGTCTCTCGCAGTTCTGGCGCATTCAAACGTTACATCTTCAAAAGGATCGAAAATAATGTTAAACTCTTCATAACATTTTTGTTGCAAAATTTTCGCTACTGTATTCCAAAGTGTTTTGACAACACCTTCTTTATATTCTTCCCCATCACTACGTCTCATGTTGAAAGCGAAATCTCTTAGAATTACGGCCAGCTGTGCGACAGAAGTTTCCTTGTTCAAAGTGTATTTTCGTTCATCACAAAATTGTTGAAACTGTCTATTACTTGCGTGGAATTCTGCCCAAAACGTAAACTCATTTTGAAATATTTTTTCACGAACAAAACTGTTGTCAATAAGTTACCGTAGATACCAATTCAATGCCAATATGATGATCGTCAACTACGGTATAATTTAAAGAATAACAAATTTTAAACACAGAATTAAGTTTATTTTAAATTAAATTTTTCTCAGGAAATAGTCTGCCAAAATGCCCTCTCGTGCATGTCAAATTGTCTCATAATTTCCTCGAGTGCGCGAAAATTAAATTATCGGCAATTTGACATGCACTCAGGACATTAATATTGAATATATCTTTGTTTTTGATACTCGTATTAATGTACCCATATTCCATCTAATATGAAATTTACTATTTAAAATTGATTAAATATTCATTCAAGTTTCTAATGCCAACGAGCTTTTAATCATCATCAAACAATCGCGGCCATTTCTTGGCTTCTTGTTTAACTACGTGAAAAATGTATAATTTATGATACGAAATTCTTTTTTGTACATATTTAGCTAACACATAAAGCAGTTTTTATATAAGTATTATTATTTTAAATATCTATCCGTCAAATCTGTATAAAATATTGATGTATGACATTAGAACCATGACCGTAACGAATATTGAACAATCGAACCGCCTTCGAAGATATTCTCTGATAATCTGAAAAATAAGTTCAGATTTTGAAAGATTGCTGAAGGAACGGTGGCATTTAATTTACAATAAGTCTTAAAAAAATATGAAAATAGTATTTCGAAATTTTAATTATGAAGAATAAGCCTGTTCAATAGTTTTCTATTATGAATGCAAGGTGCATACCCTTTCTGGCTTAGAACCAAAAGGTCATGGTCGAATTGACCAAGTTTAAGATAGTAAAACCCAAACATTCGACGCATATAATTTATGTCTCAATAAAATATTTGTCTTTGATGAAAAGTTTGTATTTAATTGACAATAACTTAAATTGGAAGTGACATTTTCTTCTGTTAAATCTATAATAGTCAATACATATTTCTCAGCTTTAGATATATAATGAGTGTTGGTAAATTCGGTTCATCAATTATAGAAATGTTTACAACGTCAGAGTTTATAGATATAAATTACACTTTGCCTGTACCTAAATTTTTACAATTGAAAATATACATTTTAAACTTAGCTATAAATCAAACTCTTCAATCTCTCTTTTGTTCTTCTTCTTCTACTTCTATACATCACCTCTACTCTTTCACCTTCTCTGTTTTTTCTTTGATTCTCCCTCCATTTGTTCTATATTGGTATTTCTATTTGTATTTATTCTGTACACATGCCTCAACCACCTGAATCTTTGGGATGTGACTACTTGTGAATAATTATTATCAAATATATTCTCTATATTTCTTTTATCTCACCATTCGTTCTTCTTCTACATGAATTATTGCTCATTTCCATTCTCCAGCATTCAGCATTTTCGGAGCACTTCTAATTTGTCAACACTCTTCTGAGTTAGTACTCAATACTCATACCTAAACTAAATCGTTATGCCCAATCGTATCTTTGCTGATTTGCTTATTCCTTTGTTTTACAACCATTTGCTATCCGATTTTTCAGCTCTCATCATCCGTATTCGTTATTAGCACTCCTAGATAGCTGGAGGATGAACTTATATTCCTCGTTTTCCGTCCTTAGAAGTTTGTTTTTCCCATAGTTATTCCTTTGCCGTTGCATTTACAAATATTTAATTTGTTTGCCCTTCACCATAAGCCCAAATCTTTTTGGTTCCTCCACTAGTTTATTTCATACTTTTTCTACTTTATCTAGTTAGAATCAATCATCTGCATATCCTAATATCTGATGCTTAGTAGATTGATCATTGAGTCCGTTTTTGCGCTTTCAATATTGTAACGTTTTTCGTAGTTATTTACACTATGGGCGCGAATTTTCTTCATCATCTCCAAATCATCAAGAAGATTAGAGTCGAGATTTTGTTTTCGACGTCAGCGGAAATGTCAGTTTTTAATGATAAAATGTCGGCAGAAACGTCGTTCCTTATGGTCGAAACCTTCTCGTCGATATTAGCTATAGCATCGTTCTTCATAGTAGAAATATCCTAATTCGGAGTGGAAATCTTGCCTTCAATATTGCCCGAAATTGTCTAGATGAAGTTAGCAGACTCGTCTTTGAATAGATGAGTTTCTGGATCTAAGCTGTCACTTACCAGGGTCATTTGGAGTCTTTCTACTAGTTCACTCTTCTTACCAGATGTTTCAAACTCGCTATTCTCCAATTCGGCTTTCAGTTCCGTCACTTTCAGGTCACTTAGTCTCTTGGCCATATTTATATTACTATTTATCTACAAAATTCCACCAATGTAACATTTTTCGTATTTATTTATACTCTTTCTATTCGTGGGGTGAATTAATAAACACTTTTACGTTCTTAATTTATTTACTCACTATACAATACACTAACTTATAATAATTTACTTATAAATATCCCTCAAATAATTTCTGCGATCACTTTTACTAATTCGTTCTAATATATCTCAATAAAATTCTACAAAGTTCTAGAAAGAAGCACAACAAATAAATAAATAGACTTTAGAAATTATTTAAAAGAAATACTGTAATTAAACCGCCTGCTATAATAAAAAGTTCTGAGAAGAAACATCAAAGGCACGTCCGTCATTTATATAAAACAGATAAAAGGCGCCGTTGTAGCTGGACAGGGCCGGCCAAAGAACCCATTTCGTGATCTTGTTGGTAACAATGTGATTACTTTGTTTAATGACTTTTTGAATAATCTACAAATAATGTCATTTGAATTCGATTGAAATTGTGAATCTATGTAGATAGAGAGGAGGAAATATGATAGTCGTATTATGGAATATGTTAGTTGATACTAGCGATGTAACTATTGCAATGAAGAATAGTGAAATTCCAAAAACAGAATATACGAAGTTGAGAAAAGAAGAAATACTTTATTGGAATGAGTTTTAAAACGAAAATTATGTGCTCTGTAATTAAAACGAGCTGGACGTTACGATCTTCACAAGTATTTATTCTTCTACTACAAATTAAACTAACAGAAAGTTATCTTGAAAGCTATTTGAACTTGATTTATTGAAAGATGACGTTAAGTTGAAGACATAATGCGTTAGTTATTTATACTAAATATTTGATTGCATTTCTATATGATTAGTAAGAGAAAGTTACAAAACTAAAATGAGGAAGAAACTGAAAGTATCTGTGATACAGGTATCAAAACTTTTTTCACTTGGATAAGATTATGCGATTCGTAATTATTATAGGAAAAATAAATAAGAAAGGTGGAAAAAATTTGAGTCACATCATATATTGTTAAATATAAATTTATTGTTAAAAGTATTTATGATACTATAGTTTTATTATCAGTACCAAGAAAACATGTTTTCTTAAACGGTTTCATAGCGCTCTTCATGCTCGTCACTTAAAATGCCCATATATTCGGGAGAAAACTCGGTAGTAATAAAAAAAGTATATTTTCAAGGAAATATTACATCCTAATTCATGATATGCATTTTTTGATGCGGTCAGTATATGGAGGAGATCTGTTGTTACCCAAAAAGTTTTCAGTAATTTGAACAAACGCCATCCAATCTCCTCTTTCTTTTTCATTTTAAGTGGTAATGGATGCCGGATCTTCAATTGATTTTTTGACATCGAGTCCAACAAATCCACAATCCTTAACTCAAAGAAGGAATTTTTTGTTTTAAAAATTGGAAACCAGCTCCATTTTTGTCTATGGCTTTCACAAAATTTTTGATCAGTCATAATTTGATGTACAAAGGGGTCAATATTATGTTTTTGGGTTTAATTAAGTGAACGTAAACGGCCATATTGCTCTAAGATAATGTTCATTTCTCTCTAGGCTGCTCAACTCGCAACCGATTTCGGGTAGCTAGTTTGTAGTCCTAAGACCAAAGCAACTACTTACACATCTGCACAGTTAACAGATGGTGTTTGCTGAATTTTTTTTCTAACATTCGTTTTATAATATCGTGTGTTCCTTGTGAATGAGCTCCGTAAGCTAGAAGTAGTGATGGAAATTTATTCTCTTTCTGGGCCTTAGACTTGACTTTTGAGGAATAAATACGGTCCCCATTCCTTTGACCTATGTTCATAATATACCATAACATAAAGCCCTTAATGTTATAACAGTACACTGAGTCGTTTTTTTAGAAAAACAAATGAAGGATATCGTACAGAGTTGCAAATCAAAAGACCAACGCATTCTAATCTACATCTCTTTATAGTGTTGATTATTATTGTTTTGTTAATGCGCTCAAGGCGATAAACCCACATCTCAAGCATTTCCAAAGGTTTGAACAGATTTTCCATGCATTTGCGTTGGAAAGATATTCTCATACACAGATTAAGGCTGAGATCATATGCAAAGGATCCCATTTATTATTTCGTACGGTTCCCAGTTACTTTAATTTTGGTATTTGATCTATTTGTACGGTATTAACTATATTTTTTTTTAGTTGAGGTTATATATCCAGTCTTCTTTCTATTAAGCTTTAGACCGTAAGTCTGTGAGCATCTGTAGTTCTTCAAACGGGGAGGCTATTAAAAAGATATCATCCGCGTAGCGTATATTTTTGGCAAGTTTTCTATTATTATTATATTATATAGTATTTCTATTATTATTATTATTATTTCAACCACAGGGAAGCTTTGGTGGTCCAGGCGGACATTTTTATGCCAGTAGAGATTAGCAATTAAGCTAACACTTGAGATGTAAACAGTGCTTCACAAGTAATCAAACCATTTAGGAAACCCAATTGAGTGTTTCAAATTGTTCCTTCTAGCGGTCTAAAGCCAGCTTAATGAATATTATTAGGTCTTTTAGTACTTACACTATTACACTACACTACACTTACACTATACTATATTCAGGAAGCAGCTTTAGTGTACTGCATCTACTTCTAGTGCTTTTTTTTGTTTTATTACACCAGTCTACAACATTGTTGCCCATTGTTTTAAAATGGAGTTAAGAGAATTTTTTTTACTATTTCGTTCAAGTTCGGTATAATTTTCTCTTATTAACACCCAAAAATAGTCTCTCATCATGCATTATGTCTTGATGAAAGCGTTCCCCTTGTTCTTCCGAATAAGTTCCCATGTCATCTTCAAATTTATCTATATGAAAATATAACATACGCATTTTTAGAGACATTCTACATCCCATGATAAAAAAATTCGTGATCATGTCAGTGATCAGCTCTTCGTACTTTTCAGCTGTATGGTTTCCAAGAAACTGATCCAGGCTTTTTTTCTTTATTCCTGAGTGACTCTACAAAAAGTCAAAGGTCATAGTTGTTTATATTTGAGGCCAACAAAGATTCCCGCTTCAATTTTCTTCTCTGAGAGCTTTGAAAAAAAACTTTTCACATATTTGAAAGCTTTAGACTCAGTATTAACAGTCTACAAATTGTTTAATAAGACCCAATTTAATATGGAATGGGGACATCAATATAGTTTTGAGATCGACAAATACTTCCCGTTAAATATTGTATATTCCTACTTTTCAGTACGTGCTGGCCAATGTTTTTTTCGGTAGGCATAGATAACAGGAGTGTTTAGTACATCCACCTTGCATTCTTGTTAAAAAACATACCATCTTGAAATCATCAATAACTTCCCACTTGTATTCCATATGTTTAATTGCAGTTAATAGCATTTTAATACTGTCTTAATTTTTTTTTGAGATCTACGGAATAAGCTAATGAGATTGATGGAAATTTGTGAAGTACAACAGCTTTCAGACTTTTAGTTCAACTGTCAATAAAAATACGCCCTTCAGATGTATTACATGGACTACAGATTTCTTCAAATATACCTTTCAAGTCATGGCAAAAACAGAGAACTTACTAAAGAATTAAGAAAATTCTTCATGACGTTTTCTTTGACGGAATATTCGAACATCAGATTTAATTACATTCCATTGTTTTAACTAAGATGCTAGTAACTCGGCTCTACTTTTTGGAAGATTTAAGTCTCTTATTAAGTCATTGAAATCTTGAGAGTTTATGAGGTGTGGTACTTTTGATTCAGCTTCAAAAACGAATCCAGAATGTATGGATACAGATGAACTTCAAGATTGCCTGTTGCTTTCAACAATGGCTGAGCAGGTACAGAATTTTCTTCTGTATGTAGTATTGTTGTATTTTTCGAATATTTACCTCTGTGTGGATTCACAATACAAAAATAACAATCAGTGTGATGATCACTGGGCTCTCTCTAAATTCTGAGCACTGCAAACTTCATTGCTCTTTTCTCACCTCGGTACCAACCTGCAATAAAAGGTAACGTAACGTAAACCTAGTTTATGTTATTATGAGATAGTTAATAGAATAAAACAGAGAAAATGAACTTACAGTTAAGATTGTATCTGCAAGAGCTATAGGATACATGTGGAGTCAATTTTTTGTCTTGATTTTTGACTTGTAGATTAAAGTAAGCTTAATATGCCTCGCAAATCTTTGAATTTGTACTTAAATCATACATTTTCTCTCACACTTCAATAAATTGGCCCCAAATAAAGGGGTTTCCAATAGGGATTTGAAAATTTTGAATTTAGTTTGTGAACGCACCATTTCACTTAACATCGAAGAGTCACTGTCAGTTTATTCAGTGGACATAACATAGATTTTATCATGGTCAAGTACACGAACGAACAACGTCTGCAAATCTTGAAAATTTACTACAGAAATTCAGAGTGGGTGGCCACTACTTTAAGAGCATTATCCCCGATTTTCGGTGGTTATTCTTGACCTAGTAGACAGGCAGTAACAAGGTTAGTGAAAAAGTTTGAGTCTACATATTCGTTGTGTGATGTTGCCATGCTAGTGAGACTACGGGTTGGTCGAAGTGTCGAAAATATTGCTGCCGTTGAAACGTCCGTAACAAATAATCAGTCAATTCCACGGCGTTCTCAAGAGTTTGGCATCTCCAAGATCACTTTATGGGGAATTTTGCATACGGATCTCACTTTACATCCATAAAAGATCAGGCTCACTCAAGAATTAATGCCGATAGACCATTCGAACGACGTACGTTCTCCGATTGGGCTTTGGAAAAGATGCGCCAAGATGATCAATTTCATTGCAAAATCATCTTCAGTGACGAAGCTCATTTTGGCTCAATAAACAAAATATGCTGTATTGCGCGGGTGAAAATCCACATGTGCTTAAAGAAAAACCACTTTATCCACAAAAGTTGTTGGTGTTTGCATGTCGGCGGCGCCATAGGGCCATATTTTTTCGTCGACGATAGTGGTGGCTACGTTACTGTGAATGGTGATCGTTATCGCGCCATGATTATCGATTATTTTGGCCCTAATGGGAATATATGGACTTGGACTGCTTGTGGTTTCAACAGGACGGCGCCACAAGCCACACAGCACACGTTACAATAGATTTATTCAAGAACAAGTTTGATGACCGTGTTATCTCAAGAAATGGACCAGTTGATTGGCTGCCTCGTTCGTTCGATTTAATGCCTCTCAATTTTTTTGTTTGGGGCTACGTCAAGTCATTGGTCTATGCTGATAAGTCGACGAAGTTGGAAGAGCTCAAAGTTAACATTGAAAGGGCAATAGCAGGTTTCGGCTGAAATATGTGGCCGAGTTATGGAAAATTTTGTCCAATTTTGCACATATTGATACAGTTAAAAATGATATGCAAGACGTTATTCCTCTGTCGTACACAACAAGCGATAAACGATACTTATATAATCAGAATATATTAAGCCCTTGCACAATTTTTTTCTTCTGTGGATCCATATTAATTTTTAAAAGTTCTCGGTTGAGTGAATGAACTAGCACGAACATATTAGTATTATTGGACGAAAGCCATAAATGGAATAAATCGCAAACAATACTTCACCATTTATTTGCATATGTACTGTCAATTAAACGAAAAATGAATAAGCGCGATCTCTTTGATTAACTGTCCCGCGGCGTCTTCATAACTACATGTTCTATGTCATTACAATTTGTAAAGTAAGGAAATTAGATTGTATGCGTTTATGAAATATTGCATTACTAACGACAATCATCTTTAAAAATGACCGTGAGAATCGAATACTGACATGCGACGTGATTTATATTTGATTAGCCATACTCAGCTCGCTATTGTTATGGTAACCTATTTTATAAATCAACCAGCAAAATACGGACGCTTTCAATTCAACAAGAAAGTATCATTTTTATCATTCAACTGTCAATCTCGAACGCCTTTTTCTTGTTCCATGAAATAATGCGACCCGACTTTTTATGGAAGCTGTTAGACGTTGATAATAATTTGGTCTGGTAATAATTTAATAGAAGGTTGGAGATACAGGCTCTTATTATTATCTTATTATCAACAGATATTAACGGAGTCAAGTGTATGCTTAGACTGATTCGATCCATGAATATAACAAAAAATGAGAGAGTGTTTAATAGCAACGGTACTGTCATGTAGAATGGGTATATAATTCATGCATCATATGGTCGGTTGGCAAATAATTGTCAAAAATTTAAATATCAGAATGTACGTATAATATTAATTTGAAAGTGGTCTAAAAAATTGTAGCCTCGCGTAGAAAAAATAATATAATTTAATTTATCATTAAAAATAGATGCCTTCAAGGATAATACAACGATTACAGTGGTCATAACATTTTGGAACGAAGTCTACGAACTGAAATAAGTCACTGGGGGCTAAGCCTGGAGGTTATGGTAGATACTGAAGCAATTTCAGGAAAGTTTTAATTAATTTGTGAAACGTTACAATTGCCTACATAAAACAATGCTTTCATAACTATACGTGATAGTCAATATTCATGGATTTCTTTTTTTTTAGATAGTCGATGCGAAAATTCTATTGAACAGCTCTAAACACTGCTCAAAATCATGAATTCGTTGTTATTTTGATCTATTGTGAGCTCGCTTTGGATCCACTTTGAACAGAGCTTTCGTATACCCAAATATTCATCAAGGATATATTTGACACGTTCCTTTGGTATCTTTAAGGTGTCTCCTATCTCAATCAGCTTCACTTTATAGCTATTCGAAATTAGTTTGTGGAACTTGAAGATGTTTTCGTTGGTGTCCACTGCGTGCATCTTATTTGATGCTCATTTTGCCTCGTTTGAACATCTCCACAGTTGATTTTCCAGGAGCAAAGTCCGAATAATGTTTATAAAGTCAAGTTCGCATGAATAGTATGTTTTTGTCAAAAAGCAATTCCTTTTTAAACTTTTTTTAAGCGAACGAAAGCCGTTTTTTTAAAAGGTTTTAATGCACAAAATAATAGTTAGACAGCTGCACAATTTCTATAGGTGTCTTTTGAAAGGAATAAGTGAATATCATATGTATTTAACATTAGCGGCGGTATTTATGTGTCAACTCATAAACTTTTCAGCCTACCAACCAGAAAGTTTTAAACGCATTTTTTCATAAATCATTACTAGCGTTTTGTAGAAGCGATATCTCCTCACAGTAAACAAGAAGGGGATTTTCTGTACTTAATGCCTCTATGGTTGTAGATGTTCCGAAATGAAACAAATTTTGGGAATTTTAAGGACAAAAACAAAAACGTAAATTTTCTTCTTCAAAATCTCAATTTGGTTAATTATTATTATTAATTATTATGGAAATTTTGGAAAAAGTATTTCTTCATCGAAAATAAAATACGAGTTCTGGCTATTAAATAACTAGACAGGTTACGAAAAAGGGTTTTATTTGAAAAATATTCTACATTCGAATGCTCCCCTTCAAATACTCCTCTCCTCTTGCCACATACCTTCCCATAAGTTTTTCCATTGAGCGAAGCAGTGCTGGAAGTTGTTAGACGTTGTTAATTATTGATATATATCAAAAAATGAGTAACAGTACTTGGTAGAATGGGTATATAATTCATGCATCATATGGTCGGTTGGCAAATAATTGTCAAAAAGTTAAATATCAAAATGTACGTAAAAAATTGATTTAAAAGTGGTCTAAAAAATTGTAGCCTCGCGTAGAAAAAACAATATAATTCAATTTATCATTAAAAATAGATGCCTTAGAGGATACAACGATTACAGTGGTCATAACATTGGAGCGAAGTCTACGAACTGAAATAAGTCACTGGGGGCTAAGCCTGGAGGTTATGGTAGATGCTGAAGCAATTTCAGAAAAGTTTTCATTAATTTGTAACACGTTGCAATTGTCTACATAAAACAACGCTGTAATAACTATACGTGATAGTCAGTATTCATGGTTTTATTTTTTTAAGATAGTCTATGAATATTGAATCATGTGCATCCCAAAATACTGATAGCATTACCTTGCCAACCATGTTTCATACATTTTTATATATCAACGAAGCGAAAATTTAGGTTTATTGCTGTTGAACAGCTCTAAACACAGGGCGTTTCACCTCTACAAACTTATTCTTTAGAAATGTTTTTAATATTAGTTGAGTTATATTTTTGTCTATTCTACCGTTCCTATATAGACATGAACTTTTGTCAGAAATATAACAAATGTTCAAATCAGATCAGTTTTCACTATCAAGTTTGTTTTTAATTTTATACTTACTTACTTAATCCTGAAGCCTTTCTAACTTTCCTACCATTGGAGTTGAGTCTCCTTTCTCCACAACAGTTTCCATTTTCTCCTATCTTGAGTCTTATCTTTAATTTCCTGCCATCTTATTTCTCGATTTTCCTCTGTTATCTCTATTTCCTCTGTCCAGCTCTTCCTCTGCTTTCCTCACTTTTATTGTAAGCTCCCGCTTCATATATCCTTCTTTTTAATCGTGCTTCTTCTATTTTTGTAACATAGCTTGGCCACTATCTCAATTATCCTTCTCCTATTGGTTTTAAATTGGAATTTTTTTTAAAGTGCTATTCTTTATTTTGTCGTATTTTGTTTTATTATCTACTTTTCTTAGAAATCTCTTTCTGTACTATGTATTTTAATTTTTTGTGTGAGTGTCCATGTCTCAGATCAAAAAGTTAATATGGGTGTGGCTACTTTTTTACATATTTCTGTTTTCATTTGTTTTACTATTTCTTTTTTGGCTAGGAACTGTATCTCAATTGCATTGAGGAGTTTTCCATCTGCTTTAATTCTCTCATTTATCTATTGTTCCACATATTGTGTCGTGTCGTGGCAAGGTATTTATATTTGATTCTTCCAATTTCATCTTATGTGTCTTCTCCTTTCGGGTTATTATCATCGACTTTGTTTTGTGTACGTTTATTTTCATATTCGTTATCTGTAAACTGTCATTGTAAATTTTTGAGTTCAGGGTTTCTCATCTTCTGCCATTATTACCATGTTATCTGCGTATAGTACAAAATGTCCGACTAGGGAATAAATTTTTAGAAAACTAAACATCATGATACGGTTGAGTAATCTTCAATACACAGGGCGTTTGAACTCTCCAAACGTATTCTCTAGATGTGTTGTTTAATATTATTTGAGTTATATTTTTGTCTATTCTATCGTTCCTATATTGACATGAAACTTTGGTCAGAGATATCTTAAAAAATATTCAAATCAGATCAGTTTTTAGTTTCAAGTTTGTTTTTAAATTTATACAATTAATTGAATTAGAATTTTAATAGTTCTCATTCCCTACATAGTGAGATTGATAATAATGTTTTCTTCATAACTTATTTGAGGAATTATTAATGTAGGTTTGATTGGTCACAGAGATTTTGTAATCTAAATATGATTTTCAATAATCATAATTCAAAATTACCTGTCATCGCGGAATACCTTGAATTTTTCGATTATACATATATCTAATAGGTGTGGAGATTCAAGAATTAGAATATCGGATTACCAAGTTTTATTTGATTTATCCAATAAAGCAAAAAATTTAACATAATTAAGAGATTATAATATATAACTGATGCATTTTTATAGCAGATAAGATTATAATTTAAATCCTACTAAAGATATTTTGAAATAAAATTATATAAAAATATAGATTTATAATAACTAATAGGATGAGTTAGTGAATTTATTTCCTAGAAATGGATCGGTATAATTGATGCACTGATTTAATAGTCAAATACGAATATGGAATTCTAAATAACTTTGAAGGTTAAGAAGTGAACCCTGATTTGGAAAATGGGCCAAGAATAAATAATGTGTTAATTCACAATCGACCCTTAAAAAGCGGAAGGAAACGAAAAATAGAAGAATGGAATGAGATTCCGTTCTTCGTACATTCATCATTTTTTACAATAGTATTTATTTTTCTAAAAACTTTTTTCTGCATTCCTTGAAGTCAAGGTAAAAACTTCACTTCAGAGTAAAAAAATATATATAAATATATAAAAAAGAGTGTTTGCTCGAAACAACAAGGACTTTTTTCTATCAATTCCTCTCTAGAAGACATTTTGAAGTTTCTAGTTCCACTGTTATGTTTGATATGGCTAATATGATACATTTACCTGCAGAAAATTACCTACAAATCTTTAGATTTACTTAGATTTCAGAATAAAGACAATAAAACAGGACAACTATAAAATGGAGATGATAATTGACTGCAGATATCTAGAAACGCGAGGAAATAGACGCAGACAATAGTAGCAGATACACTCAAGAAAATGGAAGAAAAAGTACAGATATGGATAATAGAAGACTATAAGAATAATAACAAATATAATGGAAGTTTATTCTATCTATCATTTCTTTCCTTGTGTTTACCTGTGTTGCATAAACCAAGTTCTTGAAATATCCCCAAAATCCATTGTATTTAATTCAGGGAAATGTGGTGCCCATGCAAATAGACATTCCCGTCCAATTTACCTATTAGGGAAAATGTTGTAAAGATGATTTTTTACATCATTAAGGAAGTTGTGAGGGGTTTCATTGTGAGGCTATAAGGCAGAATCTTTTTCCTCTTCCAAGTTCCCTAGACTCCGGAAATGTGTAGAAGTCCAAGGTGTCCAACATTTATTATATTTTTTTTTGAATTAGTATGCAGTTCAGTTAGAAATGTTGGATTGTGTCTCAATATCTCCTGTGAGTATTTTCAATGAATAATTACAGTTTATGATACTTTTCGTCAGAATGTCTCTTTATGGAGACCGGTTTCCTTAGCATATATCTATATAACTTTAAGCCATAAATTTGATTAAGTTTAACACACAGTACCTTTTTGTTAAAAAATCTATTGAAAAATTGTTTGTCGCTGTAAAAGTAACGGATTGTTAACCATTGGGAATGAGCCGCCCCTGGCCTTTAGATAGTAATGTAGAATTATCTATACCGTCAAGCATACTACATGGATACACGTAATCATTCATTGAATATTCATAATTTTTTTGTCACACCATTTTTTTCACGTCATCTATGTACATTTTGCATACGCAAGTTGTGGGATCAGCATCAAGTTTTCTTGGCATCAAGCCCCAGAACACTCACAAATTGACTTGGACTATGAGACTATTTCAAGTTGTGAGGGCTGAAAAAGAATACGAAGACGAAAAAGAAACAGGAGAAGAGAGTTTTATCGAAAAAGACGTGACGATAGCAATACAGAACAAGAGTTTAATGATGATAAAGCCGAGGAAATGGATTAAACAACCATATTTTGTATATACAAAATAAGAGAACAAAATGTAGTGAATATTATCCATTCAAAAATGTAGGGACAAAATAAAAAATTCAACTATTCATTTGCATTAATAGAAATTTGGGAATAGTTTTTCCAGATACAAAACGATGATAATAATTACAGTTGTATCAGAAACTTGCGTTCAACAAACATATGAAATAAATGCATTGATAGGCCTCTTATAACTGGCGGGAGTGTTGAAAACTAATCATTCAAATACTGAAGATCTGTGGAAGACGTCTGAGAAGGTTTCAATAAAAACTCAAAAAAAATGTAATAGCCAATCTGATTACGTCACAAATGATAAAAAGTGAGCTTTTAGAAGGAAATGCATATAACAAGCAAGCCGAATAAATACGGATTAGAAATATTTGCAATATCAAATGCGATAATATTCAATACAAGTCATATGGAGGTTTATGTGGGGCAGTCACCAGATGATTTATGTAAAATGTATAAAGCTGCAAAGTTGAATAGCTTTGTCAAACATTTTTAGAACAAATAACCACTGATAACTAGTTTTCTACCAACCCCTCTCGCACTTAGTATTGAAGATAATGGACTCACTTATATAGGAACCTTAAGAAGTATTAGATGAGTGATTCCAGATTTTTTTACACAACAGAATGGGTTTCCAATAGTATCAAGAATGTTTGGATTTGGTTATGCTTTTACATAGGTATCGTACATTACAAAGAATAACAAAAATTTCTAGTACAAATAATTCGAACGAACATGTACAAGAAGATAATTTCTAAACGAACCATTCCCACTCTTATTTCACCAAAAAAATCTACCTATACGCACTAGTCTGCCTAAGACAATAAAAATAAGACTTCAAGAAATATTCTATATAGACGTCGAAAACAACAAAACTTGCCACCTCCAGGAAAAAATAGAAAAACCTTGCAGTCCGTGCGAAAAATTTTTGTCTTGAGTATATTCTGGTGTGAATTTGGATGACCTATTTCTGAAGAAATACATTGTGTCATGTCTTTAGAAAGCTTATCTGCAATCAGTTGTGGTTTCACTACATTTTTTTAAGAGAAAACTTCTTTAGCAGCATTATACCCTTTTTTTTATTTTAACTATGTCAAATGATCGCAACCTTAGCACAACGAAATACAAAACTACTATTGATGCGGTCTTTATTAGACATTTAAATATGTTCGAATCAAAACTGTTCGTTTCTTACTTCAGCTATCATAAACCGATCGTATCAGTTTTAGAGATTGACGATGATGGTTCTGGTAATAATGAGTGAAAAAGTCGTCGAAATTATAGATGTAAGGTAATTTTTCTGAGAGATAAACTTTTTAATGTAATATAAATTGTCATGTTTGTGTACGATAGCGTAATAAATAAATATTGTATTCTACCACATAAATGATAGTACTTTTATACTGTTAATTAAAGCAATTCGTGCAAAATTATTCCCTAATCATTCCAAAATATCAAAAATGCACAACGTTAATATTCAAGTTTTCACGTCTGCAGGTACACCCGGAGTTCAACCCGTCGTTTTTTTGTTTATACATACTATGAGATGCAGCAAGTCAAAATTTTGTTATTTTGTTTATTTACATTAAAAACTGAATGTTAAAATTAAAATATACTAATATTAGTTGGAATCTGTTATTTATGTATCTAAATTCTAATTCCTAGAATAATTATTTGTTAATTTTGGTCAGTTTTTGTAATTTGTAAACTGGTCTCTGAGACCGTGTGTGACCAATGACGTACAAATATTTCACGCGACCTCTGAGAGGTTATAAACCTACTGTTTCAATCCATATTTTTGAAATTTTTAAACCAATAACAATAAATACTGAATCACGACAATTAAGTCCTCAGTAAAAAGTGAAGCATTCGGCATTTCAATCATGAAAGCTCGTACATTTATTTAATTACCTGATCAATTATAAATATATATACAGAGTTTAATTTGCTAATAATTATTATTTATGACAAATTATATAATTTAATTGTTGATGTCTATACTGGAAAGACTTCTAGTTTAGTTTATACATTAAACAGTTTGAAATCTGATCAGAGCTGTTGATATGAAAGGACCCCCTGGTAAGGACGTTGGCGCACATTAAATATTATCAATGCAAATAGATCGGTGGAAAAATCTTGCTAAGATAGAATATTAATTTCCCTCTTTTTCTTGTTACATTCCTATCCAACAATTATTTAGATAGAAAACAGAAGGGCTATAAGATTCTTCTGTAAATAAAAGTTCTTTGAAATGTTTTATATCTTACTTTCAATGTAGAAAACAACTGGTGATATTTCGAATAAGTTGCCAGTTGGTAGTGGTGTACCTCATGGTTCAGCTTTAAGTCCAATTCTTTTTTTTTTGGAATTCCTTAATGATGTCACAGACTTACGAACTAATGGCAAATTCACTTTATTTGTGTATGATACCAGTGTAACCTGGAATGTTCCAGATACACAACCTTCACATTTTACGTCTTACAATATCTAAAACAGATTTTCGGTGCCCTACAATGGTCTGTACATGTAGAGACTTTAGCGAAAAGATTATCCTCTGCTTGTTGTGCCATTAAATCTGTGTCCAAACAGCTCGATTCTGGTATTGTTTTATCAGCTCACCACTTATTTGAAGCGGATTTTTGGTATGGTTTGCCTTTCTGGAGGTCTTGTAGTTTCCACCTCTTCGAATATTTCTTCAAATTACAAAACAGAGCCATTCGTTTCATTCATGCAGTAAGTAGTGGAATACATTGCGAATTCTATTTCAAAGAATACAAAATTTTAAAACTACCCTATTAGAAGAAAAAAATGGATATTTACTTAACAATACCCACTTCTGATCAGATGAAAAATACATTTGATAAGTTCCGAAGATTAACAAAGTCATTTTTGCTTGAAAGACCTCATTATTCTGCGATAGATTTTAGAAATCTACCACAGACCCAATAAATTGGTTCAATTCAATTTAGAATGGAGTAATATATATGTATTATAATAATAATTATTAAGATAAATTAATATTTCATATTATCTTATATAAAATTGTGTTGCTCTGTCCATAAAATTGTGAAATTATGTTAAAAAATAGGATGGATAGAAAATAGGATATCCTTGTATACTTTCACACATTTTTTTCATAGTGCAAATATTACCACTACAGATGATTTGGACAAATATACAAATCAACTCTCCAAATGAAATCTGGTACAAATCATGTCTTATTATTCCAAAGATCACTTCATTAAGAATTTGTTTCTACTATCCGTTCTCAATCTATCCATTAACTTTTGAGTTTCTTGTTGATTTACAGCAGTCATGTCAATGATACGGGCGCTTCTGGTCCCTGGGCCGTATCAATAACACTCGCGAACGCAGTGTATCACAGAAAGAATAATCATGGTTTTGAACATTTAGATTTCATTCTATCGTCTAGACTAGAACCTTCTTTAACCATATAAAAAGAGTACGTCGGCGCCGCTTGAGTCAGTTGAGTCGATTAATCGAAGTGATGCGTTTGGAGAAGGATTTTAATTGTACTGTGAAGTAGTGATTGCGAAGGTATGAAAATAAGGATCGACACATTGTCATTTTGAAATCTAAACTTCGAGGTCAACAATGGATGTTTACTAAAGCTAATACAGAGAGCGAAGATTAAGTTTTATTATGCTAGAAAAGACAATCCAATTGATTATGATAATTACAAAACTAAAGTTACAGGGTAAAAATCTGAATGTCACTCAAATGTATTCATATATTCAAGCATTTGGAACAAAGTTGAGGCTGTGGGAATATCAGGTAAAAAATCAAACTTTGAACCATTTAAAATCATTTAGCACAGTAAACCAAAAAAATTGTATGAATATTCTCAACAGATATAATTGATAGATCTCCAATCGGACAGTATTTTGAGCAGATGTTTTCTGTCATAAAAATAAATTAGAACGATGAATTCTTAAAATAACTACAGCCAATATGATACCTGACATCAATGAGCTTCTCAAAAACAAGAGAAGTCAGGTATCTGGATCCTCCTACTTATATAATTTACTAAATAAAATGTTATAATAATTCAGTTAATTTTCAATCTGGCCCACCTACGAATTCAAAATTTGATATATGGCCCTCTGCAAAATTGAGTTTGACACATCCGATTTACAGTACTTCTAAGTATCTTATTTCAATTTGAACGATTTTATAAAATCAACTCTTCGTAGAAAATCTGGTACAAATCAAGTCTCATTATTCCAAAGATTACTTCATTAAGAATTTGTTTCTACTATCCGTCCTCAATCTATCCATTAACTTTGGTTGTTGATTTACAGTACCTCTAAAGTTCTTATTTCAATTTCAACGATTTAATCAAATTTATCTTCTTCTTTTTACCTATACATAAATTTTTCTAGTGACAACAACAACGAAATTAAGATGTGAGATATCAATAAGGTGAATGTACCAAAGCATCTATTTAAAATTTTAAATATTTCACTATGTTTTTTATACCACCTACTCACGCAATTCAAAACTATTAACAATTTTATCTCATTTTCAAATGTTTTATCTGATTTGTTTGACTGATTTATGGTCACAATATTTTGAGAAAATAGAAAAAATACCAATCAGTTATCCCAATAATTTTAATTTTATTTCAAAATGAGGTTTTCATAATTATTTTAAATAGTCGACGTTAAAGTTGAATGACTCCTAATTTTAGTGGTACACTCATACTTTTGACTTGGTTCCACTTCAATAGCGGCAATTTCGCTTGACGTATCCATTAAGATGAAAATAAGCCAAATTCTAAAACAGGATATTGAAAAACGCTCAATCATCTGGTTTATGAATTCAAGGCTCTGATAAGCATCCTAAGGCTTCCATTCAAGTACCAGCTGAATTTTGTAAATGTACAGCCCCAAATCTCTGTAGAAAATGCGAAATAATAATGGTCTACGCATAATTTAAGCAACAGCACGCTTCCAAATAGATAAATCAGGCTCGTCACGAACAGAACAAGTAGAGAATTTGGACGCCCGTATTTTATTTTATCTAATGTTGCTCCAATTTCTTCAGTCTTCTCGGTCCAATTCCCAATCAGTCAAGAGCCTGGCGCGTCATTTAAGTCACGTACCATAGCGATTAAGAGTGTTAGGATTGACATACATCCAGCCCCCCTTCGAATAGTTGCGTTCAAACAACAAGCAATACAAAGGTAAACTTTTTGTAAGTCACCTTGAATATTGATCTATTTAAATGAACATTGCTTCCAATTCCCTAGATTCCGGAGAGAACTAAAGCTGAAGTTGGAGAGATACGGAAGAAGTCCCAAAAAAGAGGATAGTGACATTCCAAAGAGGTCACTACCCTTATGTCTGAGGAAACGAGCAGAGAATGAGAACTCAAAATTTCAGAAGTAGGAATTCCAGAATTGATGCTTGTCTCGCAATTCAAATCTTGTTACACGATTAAACACAATAATTAATATATCGACTACTTCGTTGAAGGATAATCTACTTCTACGCGACTTTTTACTTAAGATTGTTTTTGTGTAAATCTAACATCTCATTAGTATGTTTTAACGAGGTAACAAAAATGCGGCTTATTAATTTAAATGTAAATTAAACACGGACAAAGCTTTTAATCACGGCACTTTTGTCCGTTACGATTTAAACGAGGATTATAGAAAATAATTAAAAAAAAAACTTAAGCTGTTATATCCATTTTTGGTAGCGACTTATTATGATGTATCTAATAGAAAAGCGTCAACAGGAACATTATGGGATGAAAAATTCATTATATTTTCATTCAATATTAACTACCTCTAAGTTATTTCATAATAATTGGCAGGTATTAAGTCTTTTAGTAATTTTCCGTGTACCAGGTAGTGATTAGTTTTATCCACTTATATCAATTAAAATATAAATCATAGGAAAACGAAATGTTAAGGTGACAAAAATTTTGTTAATGATGCATTTTTGAATAAATTAGCGATTATTGGAATACATAAAAAGCGGTCAAAATAATCATAATGACATCATTATTTTCAACTATGACGTGCATCTAAATTCTGAAAATTTGAATTTCTAGTTATCAAAATATAGAAATAATTTCAACTGTATATTTCGGTGCTTAATAGTAGAAGTGTAGCAGACAATTTTCTCAATTAATATTCAAAAGTTTATACAGAACATAATTGAAAACAATCCTTCATGAAAATAATTAGAATGGGTGGTTACCAAATGCAGCAGTAAGCTGCATGTACATTCAGTAATTCATTGGCAGAAAGCGAAATGCTTTATTGTCAAAAAATTGTTACAATTTGTGTACAAAAGCTTCTAAAAACTGAAAAGCAGACATAAAAATAAATAAATAAAATTTCAATTTACAATATAAAACCACAATGAGTAATAATATTATAGGTAATAGTAATACGTAATAATTAGTATATAAATCGATAATAAAATCAAAACAGTTTGCATTACCCGGAATTAAATATTGTTATAATAGAAGCCGTTTACAGAGTAGAAGGCACTTTCCAGTAAATATGCCCTCAAATCATTGCGGAATGCGGTAGAAGATGATATGGATTTGATTTCAATTGATGATTGTGCATTTTTTGTATTGTAAACTATTGAGCCCTTAACTAATTCTAAACGTGGAGTGGGTAGATAAAGGTCGTGCTTCGCGTTCATAAATTGATAGTCGTGCAACAACCTTTTTGAAATTGTAAAAGCGTGCTTACGAATTAAGCAAACGGATTCACAGATCAATAAGGAAGGACGAGTTAGAATTTTTGATCTTTTAAAGAATACCCTGCAGTCAGCCCTGCTGTTTAGTCCGTGTAAATATCGAACAGCTCTCTGTTTGTGCAGTTTGAAAATTCTCTCAAATTGAGTAGGTTGCATGTACATTCAGTAATTCACTGGATTGTTATAGTACAAAAGTAATTGTCAAATACAACGAAGTACATTATCTTTTTTCATTGCAGTTTCACCTACAGAAGTCCATTTGACTGAAATGACGGTTTATATGTCGTTCTCGCTCGTCCATTCTGTCACTGGAGAATGGTGTGAATGGCCAATCCTATGTTTGATTATACGTTGAACAATGAACATGCTTTTTGTTTTTTGGTGGAATTGTACAGATAATTCCTAAAGAAGAAATTGATTGAATACCAAACTCTTCAGTTTGTTTCTTTGTACAGATAATTCCTAAAGAAGAAATTTATTGAATACCAAACTCTTCAGTTTGTTTCTTTGTACAAAGAACATGTGTGATTGTAGAATATCACTTGGAACTTTTTATACAAAAAGACATGCGCAAATCCATGTTAGTGAGCTTACATCATTTAAAAGACTGGAATAATGTAGAAGATATGATAACAATTCAGCACTCGACTGGATTACTGTACTGGAATAATATGAAATAATAATTAGGGTGTGATATCCGCAAGAAAACTCTTTTGAATCCATATTAGCTTAACATTTAGATAACATTATATAGAGGCAATAAAATGGTTAAAATTACTGCTGCTGGGGTTATCCAAAAGGAATACTCAATTACTTTTTATGAGAAGTACTATATTAGAAATTTGACTGAAAAATTCTCGCCGTTTACACATTTCTTAAGATATCTCGAAACAGAAAAAAGATATCGCGGTTTCCGCTGTATTGATGACAATTTAGTTCACTTTCAAAAGATGTACTTGAGCTTTTCTGCTTATATTTGCTTTGTCAAGTCAAAATATCTAAATTATATGAAACAATGCATTCAAAAAAGTCGACACGTTACTTTGTTTTCTACGAAATAGTTCACATACAAAAATGTCTAAAGAATTATTAATAACTGTAATAGAGTATCTGACGCCTTATCCTATGTGTGAGAATAAAAGTCTTCAATACTTTCGTTTTATTACTTTCAATTGAATTATTCATTTTAATTATGAATAAAGGCGAATAAAAGGTGAAATAAATGTAATACCTATAAGATATAAAAAACTGCCCCCAAAAGAACTTCCTAGCTCATTAACTGTTTCAAGGATATACTTTTTATATCTTAAATTAGTTTATTTTGAATAATTACGTACACTCCGAATTTTTATGAATATTCATAGTTTTTTTAGAAATTATTAAATAATTTAAGTCACTTATTGATCTGACCTTTCCTCAAACTTTGATCATATATATAATTAATTTGTATTGAATATTTGAGTAAGGAATATTGGAAAATCTTCAGATCCAGAAACTATTCTAAAATAATACAAGAGTTTTCTGAAAAATTTCCGACGTCAATCTGAAGAGGTCAGTCATTTAAGCCATTTTGGACGCTTATATTCAACAATTGTATAAATGAGTCGTCAAGAATAAACTGGGAAAACTTGTCCTTGAATATTTGTTTCTAAAAGGCAATACTCATTAGCAAATAAATGGAAAATTATACACTGGAGAGATGAGAGATTCTAATCAGGCTAAGACTGACTGACTGACTATACTGAATTTCAGTTGGATAAAATTCATGTTTGAAGGACAACAGAGCTACAGGGTACAAAAAAAACTAGTCTTAAAAATAATAGTTTTCCTAATCAGATCCATTTGCATCAAACGTTTAACTACAGTTCTACATAAAATACAAGCGTGATTCATACATTTTTCACAGTATAGCTGTTGTTGTTATTTGAACTATTACATTCTTGACATCACCGTTTTTTCGGTACAAGGGGTCCATGTTCTTCACGAATAATGAGACCATGTTGTCGATGCGCATTAATTACTGCAATATTAAGCAAAGAATATAATAATACCATGGACCAGCTTCTGTTATTTCTCAAACAATGTGAGATTGCTGCTTTCCTATCTACCTCATTACCAGAATTTGGCATTGTTAAAAGTTACGATAGAAGTTTTGTTTTTTGTTTTTAAAGCCAACAAGCGTCAGCTTATGATCTAGAAACAAAACAACCATGAGTTTCATCTACCTTAGCATATTCAGAGAGGGTATATTGTTGGGAATTTGAAGAAGTAAATATCTCTCGAATCGGTACAACGTTTGTCAATTTGTTTGAGTTGTCAGCTGGTTCAAAGTTTTCCCAAAGATACAGAAAACGTGCTTGCTCTATTTCGTAGGAATTAGCGATTTTTAAACTACAAGAAGATTTTGGCGATAAAAAAGAAAATACCGAGTGAAAAATGTCTTCGACACTATTTGTCAAGTACGAAATTAATTGTTGGGTCACACGTCAAATATTCCTATGTCACTTTGTCACATTAGCGATTAATTGCAGACTGGCTACACACATAGGATGTACGCTTCAAGTTAGGAAGGTAGTGCGAAACGTACGACGTTGCGATGTCTAAACTACCGTACAAACTAAACGGTCTGGGTCAAATAGACCTGGCGCGACTATTATAGGGTCAATTAAAAAATGTACAGTAAAAAAATAGAAATGTATTGTATTTTGATTGGGAATATTTTCAATTCCTTTTTGAAACTCTAAAAAAAGTAAATAATTCACATTATTATGAAGAACTAAACTCAAGCTGTTTGTAAATATGTGTGAGATTTGATTTTGTCGAGTAAGAATTCTTTACTCCAGCTGACAACCCCCATTTCTTAAGGTACTAGGCGACTTAACCAATTTCTTTACTCAAAACATAACTCGGAGCCCTCGCTGGATCGCCCAACAAAATGAGAACATACCACTTCTAGACCTTTCACTGCTAGTGTCGTTAGATCGGTTTGCAGAGCTAAGAAGAGCTCCGCTCCCTTTCGGGACGGAATCGCAAGACGGGCAATGAAAAACATACATGAGCCACTTTCCCCAAGATCTGCGACCTATTTAACGCATTTTATCACTTTCGTCAATGCTGGAAATTCGCCAACACATTTCTCATTTCCAAACCCGGCAAAGACCCTACCAAACCTGAATCTTACCGCCCTATTTCGCTCATCAGCGACTTGGGTAAAGCTTTGAACGTTTGATCAAGGACAGAATCTGTACCGAGCATAATATTATTTCAAAAAGTCCAATTGGGATTTAGGTTAAACTATCTTGACCAAAGCAATTAACCAATACCAATGCACCTTCACCATTTTTATGGATGTTCAGAAGGCTTTCGATTAGGTCTGGCATGTCAGACTTGTTAAGAAGCTTCTTACTACCCGACTGCCACCTCCTACAATCAAATTGATATATTTATATCTCACCAACCGTTCCATAAGAGTCAAAGTTGGTTATTGCCTATCCGAACCTTTAACCCCCCTTACCGCCGTTCCACAAGGCTCCATTTGAACCCCACTTCTATATATGATCTATACGTATGACACTCCAGTCGCTCTTGACCCCACAGTAAAGGTCCAATTGTATGCGAACGACACCCAATTCCCAAAAAACTCAAGCCATCGTCTTTATACGTGCGCAAACATTAACACCAAAACTTGGGACGTTGGGAAGAGAGCCTCGAAATCCACAGAGAAGCCATTTATCTGGGAGTGAAAGTTACTCAAACTCTCAGTTGGGCGGCTGCTCTAAACACTGACACTCTAAACAGTTTACGGAAACGAGCCTGTCTCATCAAGGCTCGTATAAAACATACATCCGCCGCATTATCGAATTTAGAATAAATATCTCCAGCCCGGATATCTCCTCAAACAACTCCTGACCTGCGAGTAGTCCATTCTCAGGTACTGCCGATACAAGTGTAGATTTAGCCCTAGCAACACCGCTTATATCAATACCGACATAGCCCCCATTCCAAAATGCCTAAATGATCTCCAAGTCCACTATGTGATTCTTACTATTGAATCAAATATTTCCTCTGCAAAAGAAACCCTTCTCATTCCATGGGTCAACAATATGCGGCCCCTCAGTTCAAAACTCAAGAGAAAATTCCCTTCAGCTGCTAACAACAGCGTACTATGACTGAAATCTGCCTAAACTTTCTTGATAATTCCCCCATATCAATCAGATAAACTCTGCAGCCTGGTGATTCGGTTCTCTAGACAAAAAAACAATTTGAGAAGAACCGTTTTATTCTAGCCGCCTTTCCCCCTCCAGAAAAGTTAGACACACACAACCCCACGCAATCACCACAACCCCAGCTCTGCAGAGAAGCAATTCCTATATCAGGGCCCACTCCAACAAACCCCCCTTCTTATAAAAAATCCTCCTTATCCTACCAAATTTCATCCAAAGAATCTCTCTCTCTCTCTCTCTCTCTCTTTTGAGTCATGACGAAGGATGAGATAGATGAGCAATTCATCAATATTTTTAAAGAACTTCAAAATTGTCTAGAAGCTTTCAAGTTCTGGAATCTTTGAACATAAATAAATTCATGTTCTTATGAAGATTCGTAGCTTTCTTTTACCTTAAAATATATGTCACTATCACTATTTTTGTTACAATTTATATTCCCGTGTGACATCTCAAAATTGTTTGGCATTTTAAGGTCAGTTGAGTAAATTATAATAATCATTGTGGTTATTCCATCAAAAATTGGTATATGAATATTGGTTCTCCTCATAATAAATTTTGTTAGTGTTTACTAAGGTATAATTTTTGCAATTTTGACGACGACATAATAGCTATCTTTGTTCTCGTATATTAATTTAACGTTCTTCACAGTAATTGTAATGCTACGGGTCAAGTAGTTTTTAAAATCTGCAATTTGACTATCGTTTTCATGAGAAGTAGTACCGTAAGTAGCTAGCCATATGATAGTTTCTGTTTATGTCTTCTAATTTTCTTCGATATCTACCAAATTTAAGATAAAAAGCATATTTTCTTTCCATACCTATATAGAATTAAAATGATTAAGATAATTAATAGAAGAAAATTGAATGATAATAATTAATTATTTGAGAACGTTATCACAACTAATTGTATGTCTTTCGTTCTGAGTATAATGACCCTTTGATAACAAACGTCATTGATAACCTATGTCAATGGACTAGCGAACAAAGACGCAGTAAATATTCAAACTTGCAGGTGTTTGTCACGTGGACAATTAGAACTACTTTCAAAGTCTAATTGAAAGTATTGCAAAATCTACCGCATCTACAGATATTAGTACAAAACAAGGCAATAATAAATATGGTCAACAGAACTTAAGCCAGATCTAGTAGGTACATACTATCGGAAGTTAATCGTGAAACTGTACAATGTAATAGTTTTCCCAGTCAATCTAAGTTCGCAATTTTCTAGGTAGAATTGAAAGCGATCCACTGCTCTTTGGAAACATTAAAAGAATGGAAAAAATATCTCGTTACAAATAGAGGTAGAGAGAAATGTTTTATTGTTAAAAAATTGTTAAAATTTGTAGACAAAAGCTTGTAAAAACTAAAAAACGAATATGATAATAACTAAATAAAGATACAAATACAAAAAAATTCAATATACAAAAGAAAACCAATGAAAAATAAAATTACAGGTAATAATTAGTATATGAGTCCATAGCAAAATTAAACCAGTATGCAGCATGTCCAGAATTAAATATTGTTATCAGAATAGAAATAGAAAGTCGTTTACATATTAGAAGGCACTTTCCAGTAAATATGCCTTCAAATTAAGCGAAATAAGGGAAAAAATGGTATTGATTTGATTTCAATTGGCAAGTGATTGTGCATTTTTTTGCATTGTAAAATATTGAGCCCTTAACTAATTCTGGAGTAGGTAGGTAAAGGTACTGCTCCGAGTTCCTAAATGGAAAGCTGTGCTACGACCTTTTTGAAATTGGAGAAGCGTGCTTACGAAATAGTCAAACGGAGTCAAAGATGTATAAGGAACGGAGAGTCACAATTTTTAATCTTTTGATGAAGTTCTTGCAGTGAGCTCTGCTGTTTAGTCCGAGTAAATATCAACCAGATCTCTTTTGTAGTTTGAAGATTGAGTCGCACCGCGCGTATCCTAGAAGAAAAGGGCATATCGGAGATGGGATTCAATAAGGGCATAATAGACTGTTAAGGAGGTGGATAAGTTCTGTTCTTTGGAAACTGATCTCAGCTCAAAACAGGAGGAACTCAATTCCTTAGATAAGGCAGCAATATGTAACTCCCATTTCAAAGAATTGTCCACAACAAGCACTAAGATTTTACAGACGTCACTCCAAGACAAGCTAGTATCGTCTACAAATAGACATATTTTACCATTGATGTCAAGATAGGCGATGTCGTTTATAAACAGAAGAAACAAAATAGGGCCTAGTACTACTCCATATTCCATTAGCTTGCAAGAAGACATCGTTGTATCAACCCTTACAAGCTGATTTCTGTTGGTAAGGTATGACTTGAGCCATGCGAGAGGTGTTTCCCCGAAACCGTAATACTGCAATTTTTTAATTAAAATATTATGATTAACATAATCGAAAGCCTTAGAAAAATCACAAAAAGTTGTTTTAGTGGAGTGTTTAGACGAGAGTAGACATTATTTGGGAGGGAGAATTTAGCATAATTTGTGCGTTTGATACTTAACCTAACCTAACCCAAATTAACGGGTAGTAAGTGTTTTATATTTAAATAGAAATGATAAAAGCCTCTTTTCGACCAATCTTTCTATGACCTTAAATAACGTGGAAAGGAGTGCATTTGGGCGATAATTCGATGCAGTTCTGAAGATATTCTATTCTAAACTAGTATGGGATTGCGTGTGTCTTCTAAATACGTAACGACATCCTAGTAAAGTCACGGTATCGAGGAACGAGGCTGTACGTTGGCGCAGTTGTTTCCTGTGGAGTTACAAAACGAATAATTCAAGCAGATGTATTACAACTCGAGAATATAGTTGTGGAGTTCACCAGGTCAAAAACAGAGACGGGAAAACGGTGTTTGTAAGCTTAATACAAAAACTTAAATCCAAGAAGTTGAAAGAGTAGAATATCCCATTTCCATCATAATTTAGAGAGCGTTCTTGGTATCAGGAAGCATCAGCAAAAAACGTAATAGAAAATCCTGATTATATGTATATTGATATACTTTCTAAGAATAATGATGATTTGATTTAGATTTGAACTCAAATCTATCATCTTTTCTCGTATCCATATTACCGATTTCTGTACTTGGAGATTCCAGTCTTTTTTCTTTTTTGAACAACTGATTTTTTGCATTTGTATGTAAATAGGAATTTTAAAATATTTAAAATATCTGTATGGTTTTTGAAATCTACTTTTAATTCGAAGGCATTACAATGGAACATCAAATAAGAAAAAAATAACATTTCTTCAATTTCTCATTTTAGACCTTTTGATATGTTTATGTTTCTAAATCGTCTTCATTTCAGGTCTCTTCTGACTCAAAATTTGATGTTTCGACCTGTTGCGGTCTTCATCACAATATTTTAATAACGTCAAATCCGTTTTTAAAAAATTAAAAAAAAACTAATTATAAATCAGAGACTTGACTTGAAATCAAAACGACTTAGTAACAAATAAAAAAATATACATTTAAGTGGACAGATTTTTGTCCTGTATGAAATTCTTCTACCGACGATCAGTTACTTTTTCCGTGTTTCACAGTAACACCATACTAATTCAAAGGAATGAACATAAAAATACGGTATTTTTTGCACTCGTTTCAGTATTACGTTTAAGGTAGGATATTTAAAGAACCGGTTTTAAGGTTCCTTACTAATATTCCTTAAGATACATCCTCGAGCGAGATTCTCGACGATAACATGCCAGTAATTTGTTGAATTTGATGTTACATTTAACTTGTTGCTAATAACGAGTTATTTTATTGAAATTGTTTCGCAATAAGGTTTTATGGCAGTAAAAAACTATCAAGGTGTTTATTTCGCAAATATGTAACATTTATTTCAATTTTATAACATTAATGATTATGATAAGTAACAGTTTAGAGAGAACGAGATCGATGACGGTGAAAAATAACAGTTAAGCATAAAAAATTACAATATCGATAAAATTAATTCATAATTTTACAACCTCAATAAAGTAAGTAAATGTTGAACTTTTATTGACATTGAAATAATTGCATTCAAACTAATGTTCATTTAGAATAAAAAATATAAAATGATAAATTTTTCAGATATATCTCGTAAATAGCCATCTTGCAGTTGGGACTCTTGTATAGTGGATAATATTTCTTTAGGCAGACCTTCAAAGAAACTTTATTCGAAGAAATCAGCTGGAGATATGTTTGGGCCTCGGAAAGGCGGTGGAATGAACAAGACTAATTTGATTGTGACATTTTGGTAACCATGGGCTGGATGTATGATAGATTGCCTTATTTTGCTACATCCCAGTTCTATTGTTGTAACTCCTCATAATGATGTAACTGTAGTTGGAAGAAATTTCTAAGAATTTTCACATATTCTGCAGTTTACATCCACTGAATCGCCGCGTGCGGTCCAATTATGTCTATCGAAGATATTGCTGCCCAATCTAATCTGCCCAAGAAGAAAATCTAATTTAAGTTGCCAAAACGCTTGAATGATGTTTTTCTCAAAAATTCTTGTACTAATTCTTCTTAAGAGGATGTAATTTCGAGTCCAACTTTAATATCTTCTTCGAAGTATTGCAAAGCACTTGCTTGTAGTAAACCTTAGATCGTCTTGCACAAACTGGTTTATATACCCCACTGTTTTTTCGCGACTCCCGATCCTTGGCAACCCTGTTGTTTCCTGTGAAAAGTCTTGTCGGTTGAAAGTTTTTAATTCATGAATCAATCAAATTTACATATACAATTCATATTGTGTAATTGGTAATACAATCGAAATAGACACCTCAAGCAGTCCATTGTTGCTAAATTTCCATGAAAAGAGGAGCCAAGCAAGAACAGCATCGATTCCTCGTCGTGATTTCTATGCTAGATTGGTTACAAAAGTGCTAAGACTTATAGCCTTTATATTCTATATATGAAATAAAATTCGTATAATTCTTGGACTTGGTCGAAAATTCACATCTGCTTTGTTGTAGCCTCGTGAATGTCAGTATTGGTATTAATACGTTTCTCATTTAGAGATCTTTCTAATTTCGGAATGAACCAGATGTTGAATGTTTCTAAAATATGGTAAGAAGGCATATAAGACTTCTATTTCCAAATCAAACTCGAGTTTTGACACGGCACGTTATCATGATGCTGGGATAGACGAAGCATCTGGCCTAATGAAGAAAATACAAAAATTTTGAAAAAAATATATATTTATTTCTCAACGTAATCTCCTTACATACAGCTCCATATACTTTTCCCAGCGATGTTCAATAAGTTCGATACTGTTTTTATAATATAGTCGGGCTCCTCAATATAGCCATTAACTGCCAACATCACCTCTTCATTATTGAAAAATCTTTGACCACCGAGTCATTTTTTTAAGTCTGGAAAAAGAACATTATTCGAGGGGGCCAAATCTGGCGAAAAGGAAGCATAATATAGCAATTCGTACTCTGATTCATTAATTTTGGCCATCACAATAACTGATGTGTGAGCTGGTGCATTATCTTGAAGTAACAAAACTTTCTTCTTAGTCAAATGCTGCCGTTTTAGGTTGATTTCTTCGCTGAAACGTTGTAAATACCGCTGTTAATACTTTTTGCTTTTTCAAGGTAGGAAATGAAAATTATCCCACACGTATTCCAAAAAACCAACGACATTACCTTGCCTGTAGATGGAACAGTATTTGCCTTCTTTAGAACCTGTTCTCTCTTTTCAAATAATTGCTTTGGTTGCTCTTTTGCTTCGGATGTGAAGTGATGGATCCACGTTTCATCCATGGTTATGAAACGGTCCAAGAATTCGGCTTTATTTCTATTAAACATTTAATGACGCTGTTTTTATTCCATTTTGAGCAAACGCGGCACCCATTATTACGCGTCATTATTGACGGCTGCCAAACAAATACTCATCAATGCGGTGTCTTCAAACTAGAAATAGTATGCTGTATAGATTGTGTACTTTCGAATAAGGTGGTATTTTTGAAGCAACTATCACCATATCTAGGTCAGGCCAGATACTTCGAGGACCATCTTTGTATTTCAGATTTGTATTCAGAAATGTTTTGGAATAGAGAATCGCTTGTATGCATCAAGAAGTTTGTTAATTTTTTCTACATATATATTTGTTTTTGAGGTAGAATAACATCTCAATCCATCTTCGTTTTCAGCTGATTACATTCTACATTGATATCACTCAAACCACTTGTAAATACTTATTTCATCATAACCATAGATAAAATTTGATATCTTTTTCTGTAGTTATCACCAATTTCAAACAAAAGTTAGTGTTCATATATGTTGTGAATCTTTTAAGAGTGGCTCTGCAAACCAAATATGAACTGGCTATTTTAGTGGAAACGAATTCAAGCTTGAGTATTAATACATCACATTCTGCTTAAAAATTTTGTAATCGTTTTATTTCTGTATCATACCTCGAATCGATAATAGTTCTTTATGCAACAAGTGAGTGAAGTAATATTTTTTTCACGAGGACGGTTTGGTAATTCCTACGAGTCAAAAAAATTTTTTTTCTACGTTCGTAGGCTTAAAAAAATTTGACAAAACTTTTATCAATTTTTATTTTGATATAGTAATTCAGAAGTACAACTGTTGAAGCATTATTAATTTGAAGTGAAGAAGAATTTACATTACTATTAGTACTTGAATTGACAACATTTAACGAGTTCAATGAAATAACATCTTCCATAGTTGTATTAGTACTTATTGGATTGCTGGCAGGATCGTGAACATTTACAATGTTGCTTGAAATTAGTTGTTAAAATTTTCACTGCGGAATACATTTTGTTTTTATTGAGTCGTCAACGTAACCCTCCGCAATTGTGTTGGATTTCCACCCACTCTACTTCTTCAGTTGAATCATATCACCATCGGATTCCACTAATAGAGACGCCGAAGAGTGTCAAAATGTATGCCCATTGTAGTTTTTTTGATTACGTAAATTCAAATATGTTGAGATAAGCTAGAGACTTTTTGAAAAGGTGTTGGTACCTACAACTTGGGTTTGGCATTTCTATACTGCAAAAATAAATGACATAATTTGACATTTTTGGGTTGTTGATTTTTATATTTTTGGTAAATATTTACTAAGTTTAATCTGTTGTCAAATATTTAACTGATAACAGTAAATCGACGTTGAACATTAGTTGTTGTATCAGGTACTGTGATAATTGAAACATTTAAAACATTTCCGGTATTACTATTATCGTTACATTTCATTTTATATAATTTCTTCTACCGCAGAGCTCCTGTGATTCCGAATATTAAAACAACCTGAAAGATGTTACAAATAATATCTAAGCTTACATTAAAATTTTTTGCTGCCATATCTTATGCATGAGATAACGATCGTCTGGAACTTGCAACAGAAACTTATTAATTTCTTCAGGTGCAAATGTTTTAGGCCTTTGGGTCTGTAGCCAACTGATTTATTTTTCAAATATGCAATGAGTTTCGAATATTTACGGATGTTTACGTCGTTATTTACCATTAGGGTGCCTTTCATTTTTGAATAAGTCGACCAAAGTGTTGAAGATTCATAGAATTATATTCCTCTAAATACTGTTCCCCGGATTTCTCAAGGAGAAGATTCATAGAGGCTGCAGTTGCCGATTCAACAACATCTTCTGGTGTGCAGTTTAAACTTGCTTTACTATTACTGTTCATCACTTATAATAATACTATAATCCTTTCAATTGACACAAAACGGATTTTCTTGGACAAATATCAAGTGATAAAAGTGTGACAGTTTATCGGAGAAACGAATTGATATGAGAAAGAAAACGATTACAGCCCACTATTTTGATAAAGCAATTTTATAATTGCGTTAAAAAATGACATTCTTTATGAATTCAAATGAATGGGAAAAAAAACGTGAAAACTAAAATATTATAACGGACGTAGAAAAAAAAAGTATTGTGAGACAAATCTAATTTACTTAAGCATCGCGTTTGAATTATTAATATAAATTGAGATGTATGACGGCACATAAACAAAGGCCCAATATATCACTAGAAATATGAAGACTATTACAATTTGAGTCCGCCTTAACGTCAAGAAATTGTAACATACGGTGTTGTGCCGCAAATATAAATTGTTATTGCCATCACTTTCCCAACGAATAAGTGTAAAATACATTGACGGATTGCGCTTATTTACATGCTAGCGGCCGTTGTTTCAATTCAATGAAGGTATCAACACCTCTGTGTTTATGTTTCTATTAACATTCATACATACTTTATGAGAGTATACATAAAATATGCATCTATTGTGGCAATATTATGAATATTTACATACTGGGTGACTCACTATTTCTCAAATTTGTTTAAAACATTCTAAGTTACGCAGAGAGGGAAGAGAAAATGTTTCTCATTGCAATTTTATTTATTAAAACCTTGATTACACCAATTAATGATAAAGAGCAACGTGTGTACATACAGTAGGTTTTTTTCATAGAAGAAAGGAGATATTCAGGATGAGAAACAAGCTTTAAATAAATGAAAACTCGATACACAATATTGATGAGGAAACTTACCGAAACTGGCAAACTAAATTAAAATTCTCTACTAGTTTAAATACCAATAGATAGTCTATCATATTTTTACTGAAAAATACCAAAAATGTATGCGAGATGGTTGCTGAAAATATTCTTTCTACGCAAGACTTTGAATTTCTACGCAATATAATATTCGTTCGTCTTAGCAAAGTAGTACTTTTGGTCAAAAAGTTCTTTTACCGGAAACTCGCTTGTTTTGATCTATCTTCATCGTTAATTTCAATTTGTCTGTAGAAGTTGTCAATATAATTGGTAGTTTAGCTGTTTAACTATATTAGTTAACAGCGTTGGTTGTTTCGGAACATCAGGACGAATCCAAAAATTATAATAATCTATTCTCATCAGATTTTGAACTGGATCCAAATTATTTTTTCATCCACCTATTGCTGCAAAAGGACAAAACAGTTTCAGGTACTAATGTTCAGTCATAATACTACTTTATCGAAATAAGCAGTTTTCGCAATATGTGGTATCGATTCTCTATAAATTTGAAACATGTATTCACATCAAATGTGACAAAAACCCTTCGGACTATCCTATCATTTATGTAAGTTAACAATTACAGTGCTCTGCTAACCGTTAGATCAGATCTTTTTAACCTTTTCGGTTTCTGACCCAAAATATGAATTTGTTAAAGTCTACGACAATGACATTATAGTCCAAAAAAACATGTATGCATGTACAAAATGTTAATTGAATTAAACTTTTGTGTTGTCTACAGTTTAAGCAGGAATTAAGTCTTTAGAAAGACATTGAGTTGATTTTGAAGCAGCATGGCACATAAATAGGTAATGAAAAATTGTAGCAGAACCTTATGAGCTCGATTGCTTTCCAGATAATTTTGAAATATAATTTCATAAATTCATTCTGGCGAATCTTTCTTCTAATACTTCTCCACCCTGTAACTTATAGCTTCTGAAAACAAGTGTATTGTAGGAAATGCTTCTAATTGATAATTCGTCATTTATTTCATTTTCAGAACCAGTAGTTTTTTATCTGTATCCATTGCGTCGTGGTTTTGATCTTCCATTTCTGCTTTCAACTAATTCAAGTGGTGCAAAATCAGTCAAAAATATCTATTTCTGTTTTTAAAGAATAACCTATTGATGAATTTGATTTTTAACTCTTTGCAGGCAAGGACAATTTCTTTTACTAGTACAGCCCCATAGTTTTAAACCATCAGGCAATACCGGTTTGAGTATTTGTTTGTATAGTAGTACCTTATCTTTAATAGTAAGATTTCAACTTCTTCCCAGTAACCAATATAGTTTTTTACGAGGGTTGCTACTTAAATTCGATATAGACAAATAAAAACGAATATTTATAATAGTATATGGCTTTATTATTTTTCAAAATATTCTCTATAAAGATCAATACACTTTGGCATGTGTTTGATTAATTGTCGAAGCATTTTTTCCATTCCGATTGATGTACCTTTAAAATTTGTTAATTGAAAGCATCACCCGCTTTTTCAGGGGCAGAAGAACGTTGACCTAATCTTCGGGATAAAAAGAAAATCATTGGGTGCCAAACAAAGACTTTACGACGGATAACCCATTAATTCGATATTTTGACTGTTCGAAAACGTTTTTGTTTGAACTGAAATGTTAGAGCTCACATTGTCGATTATTTCTAAAGTTTTTCGAGCACTACTGGTGGAAAAATGCTGATGTACCATTCAGAATTAACCATTCTACGTTGCTTTTATGGAACGGTGGCGATATGTCCAGTTATTATGAAAAAACAGTCGATCATTTGGTTCTATGAGTGTGCTTCGTGCGCCAACAACTTTTATTGGAATTACACGTCTTGAGAGACTCATTCAGCCGATTGTTGTTGCATAGATCCATGATTCGTCTCCTATCATGATCCTAACTTGTGAAGCACCGCAATTGAATTTTTCGCAGCATTTATTGACACCACCAATCGACCCGAGCTTTTCTTTAGATACTTTCGGGGAGAATACGATTTCCGTGTCGCCGATTAAACAGCGGATTTGACTTAATGAGGCTAAGATAAATCGAAAATAAAGAATGATTTTTTTTAATATCTCACTTCGTTTTCAAGATATCGATACTTGAAGCTATAATCAATCAATCAATATAAACAAAAAATTTTTGATTCAATTTTTATATTATTTACCGTGATACTCCAAATTATATCGAAAAAAACAGATTTTTATAGCAAAATGAGCCAACTTTGATAACTTTATTCACTCTGTGATGAATTTGACTTAATATACATACATGAACAATTTGATTCTTTTCATAAAGAATTGTCGGTCGTTTTTCATTATTTCTAAAATAAAAAAAATATTTAATGAAAGTTTAAAAATTACGTCCTGGATGCTTTCAAAATTTATTTATTTAGGTTAGGTTAGGTTATGTTGGGTAGTATTTTCATGTATAAGTTATTTCTATAATAAATGAATAGAAAAATGTGTTAAATATCTTAAAAAAAATATACATATGGCGTAGGTGCAGTTGGGCCGTATATAAATAGACCTTTTATAAACGGACCAGACAGTTCATTAAAAGAGAAGCTTTTTACACATTTAGACTAATATCCTCAGTCCTTTTCTATACGGACTAGTCCTTTTATATATGATCTATTTCTCAGAAACAGTCTGTAACATATACAAATATTAAATAAAAATAAGTTTTTTCAATTTTAAGTATCGATATCTCGAAAACGAAGTAAGATATCGAACAATTTTATTTCTCATTTTCTATTTATTTTGGATCGTTTTACAAAATGGCATTAAATCCAGGCGCCACGGAAATCGTACTCGTGCCATATGTTCAAATTATGCGGTATCCAACGCAAACAAATCTCCTCGACAGCCAAATTTTTATCCAATATTGAATGTAGGCGTGTGGGATTAGTGCCCAAATATACCTCAATATGTCATATGACGATCTTGTAATATCAGTTTACGCACAGCTTCGATGTTTTCTGACACAACAGCCGATTTTGGACCACCTTAACACTGTGGCTCCAGATGGTGCTTCATCACCGAGTCAGAGAAAATCTTCGCAAGAAGATGTTCGTGGTGTAATTTCATTTTTTGACCATTAAAATATCAAACTCTACGATGACAATGTCTGATTTGACATATTCACATCAGTGTTGCCATATCTCAAAACTTGAGCTGCAATCTCGTATATATCTGAGTTTCATTTCCTCTTAACGTTTTATGTATCTACAAATCGTCTGCAAATATAGCCAGCTCATCATTTTTGTATAATGGATGTTTTTTTCTCAGCTTTCCGCTTTATCTGCAATCTATAACAATTATTTCGAACAAATTAGGTGACATGCTCGAAAGAAATCAAGAGATTACTTTCTCTTACAGCTATAATCAATAACTACATCAATTAGGTGTGGTTATTGGGGTAAGGAATATGCTTTTTCAGTCTACACTGAACTGTTGGTTGCACCATTAGGTAAGATACAAGTCTGTTTGAGTGGAGGGTTAACCTGTTCTTATAACTTTTGGAAAGTTTTTTCCGCTTTATCCGTTGGCACTTGGAAGTCACGAGCTATACCAAAATTTGTCACAAACCTTGGAGCATCTAGGATAATTCGTAGGACCTTCGATTGAAATCGCTCCAGATTATCAATATTGGATTTGGCCGCTGATCCTCACAATGGGGCTTCGTAGGTTCATACGGGCTTGATGATTTTTTTTAAGATAATTGAGATTTTCTACCTATAAGCCAGTATAAAACCCTTTGTTTTAAACTCAATTGTTCGCGTTTGGTGAGTATGTGTTTCCTCTAGATTTATCGCTTGTTCAGGTGCATCCTAAGATATTTGACATCATCATGTTATGCTATGGCTTGATTGCTTAGAGTTACTTCTGGGCATTTCCCTTTGCAGTTGGTGAAGTTTACCTAAACTGATTCCGATTCGTTTGCTTCAATGCACCATTTCTTCAGCCATTTTTCTGTTTTGTTGAAATGGTGCTATAATGTATTTGATACAATCATAGGATCTCCGTGTGATGCTAGTATGGCGGTGTTATCTGCAAATGTAGCTGCTAATACATCATTATTAGTTGGTAAATTTGCCGTGAAGATGAGGTAAAGCAGCGGTCCCAGTACACTGTCTTGAGGAACTCCGGTGTTTATTTTGTAAAATGGTGTTTGTTCATCATGGTAGTTAACAAAAAAACACCGATCATAGGGGTATGAATGAATAATTTGGTAGTAATTAATAGACAAGGATTTTCTATTCTTAAATAAAAGGCAATCATGCCAATCCTTGTGAAATACCTGAATTATATGTTTGAAAACGCTACAGTTTAGTTACACGTTGTACTTGTTCAATTGTTGCGTGCTTGAATCCAAATTGATGATTTGATATTATATTTCTTTGGTCAATTATTGGTTGTATTTTTCGAAGGGTAGTTAAGTATTTTATGGCTTTGGGACTCAATTCTCGCAGTTTTCTAGTTGTTATTAGATTGTATCCAGAGGCTTCAGCTTTTTCCTAATAGCGTTTGTTACTTGACCTATGGTAAATGTTTCAATCGGAAGTTCTAGCTGTAAAAATTCAATAATTTCAACATCATTGTTTTCTTTGGGATCCATTGGAAACGGCTGAAAGTGTGACCCCAAATGCTTGCCAAACAGTGCTGCTTTCTCGCTATGGGTCTTATCCCAATTTTGTCCTAAGTGTGGTGTGATGTAGCTGTGTTGCCTTCTAGACTGAGTGGTCTGTAGTTTGCGTTGCCTTTACATTGCAGATATTTTTGTATCACGTATTTTTGTGGTCACTGAGTATTCTTTCCAGCTTTTGCTGTGATCTGTTAAGTTACGTTTTATCTTGACGGGCCCGTGTGTTATGACATATATTCCTATATCTTCGTTTTATGGCTATTTCTTCCTTAACTATGATAGGTAATTTCTCATTATTGATTTTTCTTGTTTGTTGGGGGTGGCTATCTAAATAATACCTTAGATATCTTTTGTAAATTGTTCAACTGCTTCATCGTATAAGGGATGTGACAAGTATTTAATAGGTACAGTATTGGTTTCAAAACACTGCCTTGAGAGAGTCGTGCTTCAATCAGTGTAAGCTCTAAATATCCGCTTTCTTATTTACCTCTGAATATACGGTCTTTTGGGTAAGAGTTTACTAGCTGAATATAATAAGCTGATAGATCTTTTCTGATTCAAAGCAACAAATCCTAACGCCTAATGTAATATAATAAACAGAAAAGAATTTTTATTAGTAAACTAATAGTTAGACTTCCATTATTCAACATTGAGCTATACTTAATCGCGAATATGAGTGACCCTGTACGTTATTTGTCAGTTTTATATTGAGTGCAATGACTTACCATAAAACATATTTATTTATTGCTACAATCTCTTACGTGGGATTTATGATGAATATGCTTTTATAAGCACACTTTGAGTATGCTACAAAATTATTTTTTGTTTTATTTCCCATCTGTAAATTGCTCTGCGCATAACATGCGAGATCTATAGAATATAACAAATTGTTCTTGTTAACTAACTGCCCAGTATGCGATGACTCAGTACTTTATTTGAAGCACATCAACTTTGAATGACATCTAGAATACTTACCAAATTGTTATCTATTATTAATTTAATATCAAGCTGCTACATTAATTTCATATACTTGAATTATTCATGTGGGCAGCGTGTTTATAATTGTTAATTAAAAAGGTGAAACATATGTTCTACCTTGAAGATTTCAATAGGAGGTAATGATGGAAACGTGGGTATAATTGTATAAAATGGCGAATGCGCCGCTACGTTTGTACGATCCTATGAGGGGGCTGTACAATTTACCCCAAAATACGAGGGTTGTTACTTGAGTTTTGAGATATGGCAACACTGATTTTCAAATCTGACATTACAATCAGAAAGTTTGAGATTTTTAATGGTGAACGTACTGTCATACTTGATACTTGAGACATTCATCTTGGGCAATAAATGGTATTCAATCGTTTTAATATTTTTGTGCGTTGTTTTTCTATGACTTTTGACGTAAATTAACTCAATAGCAGTTGCTTATAAGCTCGCTATGACTTTCTTGCCACGGAGTAATCATGATTAATTTTTTGGATAAGGGCAGAACAATAACTGGAGATTACTATTCAACATTACTGACCACCCTACGGGAAAAAAATTGAATAGAAAAAACGCGGAAAGCTATCCAAAGGTGTTTTGTTTTTGCTGGACACCGCCCCTCCTCACAAATTTCATGTTGCCATGCAAAAAATTCGTGATTTAGTGTTTACTAGAACACCCCCCCACCGTATCCACCAGATTTGGCTCCGTCCGACTATCATCTCATTCCTCAACTGAAAAAAAGTTTAAAAGGTCTCTTCCAACGAGGATGTAGTAAAAGCTATGGAGGTCTGGTTTACAGAGCAAGAAGAAACATTATTTTTGAAAAGTCTAGAGACGTTGCAGGTTCGCTGTAATAAATGTATCCAATTAAGAGGAGAATATGTTGAGTAATAAAATATTTTGACATTGAAATCTTGTTTGGTTCTATAATAAGCTAAGATTTTTTCAATAAATCGTCGTATATGTAAGCAGACATATATTTTCTAAGTCACCTAAGAAATTCAATTATTTTAGTCTAGTGATTGGATCCTTGGTGGTTAAAATTACAAACCCGGCAGCTGTAGAACAGCGAATATAATGAATAAAATCATCACAAATTCATTTTATTGTGAGTGTAGATAGGTAGATGAATAATTCGAATCAATTTCGAAGTTTTATTGAATTTCTCGAATGGAGTAAGATAACAAATCAATTTCCCCCAAACTTTGAATGTTACAATAAATAAAGTGACTACTGTGCCGCAGTACGTGAACGAAGGAATTTTCAAAATGAAACAAACAACGTAACAAGCCGAATGGCATGTTACATGGTAGCCTATGTTTTTGAAATAACTGGACATGTCGCCACCGTTTCATTAGAGCAATATAGAACGGTCATTTCTAAATTATATACCAGCATTCGTTTGCCAAAAATTAGGGAAACCAATTGCAGAAGACGAATCATTCGCTACCGTGACAATGTGAACTCGCATTTATCAGTTCAAACAAACATTTGTTACCCAATTATTTCTAGCAACCCTCATAATACTTAAATCGGGTTCTATTTAATGCTAAATTAGCTTTGAACACACTAAGACTCTTAGTGAATAAAGATTTACTAATTTTAAAATTCATCAAGTTCTCCAAAAACGCTTTCTAACACAGCTTCGTTTACCAATTAAAAGTCTTTTAACATAACTCGTGAAATGCAAAAATCTACACGTGTGAATATGTCTAAGAATTCTACTAGCTTGTTTCCATTTTCTAAATTGTCTCTACTTGTCCAAAGTTTCAATTTGAAATAAAATCTTTAATAAATGTAAGTATAAAGGCAACCACGACTTCTGAGTCGAAGATGTGCGAAGATGATCAAGACGAAACTCAATTCGGCTTCAGAAATGGGTTGGAGACACGAGAAGCACTTTTTGCACTAAATATATTACTACAAAAATATCGAGACCAACGGAAAGATGTATTTGCAGTCTTTATCGATTACGAAAAGGCATTCGATCGAGTAAAACACGACAAGTTAAAAAATATATTGAGGGAAAAAGGAGTTGATAGCTCCGACGTAAGAATCTTCGGAAAATTATATTGGCGCCAAAGAGCAGCGGTTTGAATCTTGAATCTTGAATCTTAAGAGGAATCAGACAAGGTTGCATACTCTCACCATTTCCGTTTAATTTTTATTCAGATAAGATCTTTAAGCAAGTTAGACACAACTTATCTTATTAGTAAGGAGTAGAAATTAACGGTAAACTTATAAATACAATTAGATATGCAGACGATACAGTTTTACTGTGTGACGACTTGAAGAGATTGCAATGACTTTTAAGCCCCATTGACAGAGTGGAAAGAGGGATGGGTCTAAGCATTAACTGTTCTAAAACAAAATATGTGATATTCAGTAGCTTGCTCTATCAACAGCTCCAGGTAAACGGACAAACAATTCAAAGAGTGTCCAGTTTCAAATATATTGGTTGCTACATTATTGAACAACTGGATACCAATAAGGACATAAAATGTAGAATTGAAGTAGATTGTACAAAATTTTTTAAAATGAGATCACTCTACTCTAATGATAATTTAAAATTTCAACTCCGGAAACGGATGATCAAATGTTACATATGGTCAGTTCTCTTATATGGTGTCGAAGCATGACCATTAATCGCTTAGAGGCTTTTGAAATGTGGTTATACAGACGCGTGCTCAAGATACAACTATTCAAACAAACGATGCAGTCTTAAAAATAGCAAATGCGAATCGTGAGTTGGTGGATAAAATTAAATGCAGGAAAATAGCTTATTTGGAACATATAATGCGTGGTAGTCGGTTTAGTATCCTCCAGTTGATTATGATGGGTAAAGAAGAAGGTCGTAAAGGACAGTTATTTAGACTAGCTCATGATAGAGAGAGTTTTGCCATGTTGATCGCCAACGTCAAGGGGACTTGATACGGCACGCTAAGAAGAAGAAGAAGAAGTAATCATTCCCAAAAAATCAATCGTCAGTATTAATTGATTAGAAAAATAAGAAGATTAAGATGATAATAACTTCCAATAACTTGTTTTATGTACCTACCTGAATGTTCAATCATCCTTTATTCAGGAAACTATTATATTTATAGAAATTTCTTTATTTTTTTAATTCTTACATCTTTAGATACATTAATGCTTCTAAATGTTCATGATTTTAGGTCTCTACTGTTTTAAAATTAGTTCTTTTAATAATTTTTGACAAATTTCCCCCCACTTCAGTGTTTTCTTAAGCCCATTGCAAAACAACATTATTCTTTTCTTTAGATCATTTAACTTATACAGGCATTCCCAAACAAGCTTGGATTTTATGATGTTGGGGTATTTCGATATAGGAAAAGATGATAATCTATTTGCGATAAGTTCAACTGGACACACATTTCATTTGCATATATTTCTGTTCAAAAATTACTTGGTGTACTATCCAAGCTTCAGTTTTATTGTGGTTCTGAACTCCTGTTTATTTTCTAGAGTTTAGTTTAGAGGTGAATTTTATAAAAAGCTGAACTTTTTTGATATTTCCTTTCGAAGCATGTTCCAGATTTTGTCATTAATTTAGGGAGGTTGCTAAATGAGCTATTACAACGTCGACTATAATCCAACCCATCCTTAGCCCTTCATTATTCATTGAGCATACATGACCATCTTACTAGTCCAGCTTGGCACGCCTGCAGTTTTTTCTATCTAAATGTTATCCCAGTGAATTAACAAAAGGGAGATAATTTTTGAAAAGCACTGTTTAAACTAAAATTTGTAATATATCATATCAATGGAAATACTTGTCGATGGAGTTAAATAAAAGGAAAAAACACGATGTAAAAATTCTGTTAATCAACCTAATTTTAAAACAACTAAAGCCTGTTAATACAATGAGTGTAGATATAATTAATTGCCCAGAATATAAACTGAATCCCGTGGTAAAACCACTAACAATACATCCAGCGTGATAATTGCGAGGGTCTCACGGAAGCCAAACAAGAAGGCCAGTAGGCCTGTTCCACTGGAAGTGGTAGAAAGGGGATGGTAGGATGATATATACCCCCTGACACCCCGAGGCAACCATCCTCAGTCATTAGGGTGCAACGCATTATCTCAAGGGTCTAGTCGGCCACTAGGGCTATTCCTTCTAAGGTACTATATTGCACACTAATGTTATTAGAAAGGATATTATTCCTGAGCACTACATCAAGTAAATATTTAGCTGAGGTGATAATGATTCAAATATTCTTCGTGACGAGATAATTGTTAAAAAAATCTAACATATATAAAATAGGAAAAATATTATTAACAATTTTTTTAATTTTGATACATTTTCTAAACTTAATATCAAACTACACGTGATAAAATCGAACCACGTAATTTCATTTCAACCCTAATTTCCACCAATCAATCACTTCGACAGATCCATTAGTCCTTAACCGCTAAGGTTGGACGACCGGGTCAGCAAAGTCTTTGATGGTGACTAGAAGCCAAAGTTTACTAAAAACACAACAAACTAACAAAAACTCGTAACGACGTTTACTAATAACTAAATGACATGTTATGGAAGTGTACCGCTGGCCAATGATGGCACGATGAAGGTTTTAGATTTCCAACGTCGCATGAAAATAGAGAATTAAGTGAAACTCAATTTATGCATGGTCTTTACTTTGATTTCACGTCAATTATACGAAATTATAAAAAAAACTAATTTTAAAACAGAAGAGACCTTAAATCAAGAACATTAAGAAGCATTAATTTATAGAAATTTATAGCCTGTTTTGCTATAAAAGAAAAGAGAGTGAAGAATGTGAATGGAAATTATTTAGCAGATTTATTTTGTAATTCACATGATATGTAAGAATTGAAAGCTCATAATATGTTTTTAATTCAAAATCTTGTACGAATAACCATGTATCTAACATAAATTTCACTTCTCAGGTAATTTAATGTCTATACAAAAAATTATTTTATACAAAATTTATACAACAAAATTGAATATGCAGCGTTTTTTGTCAAAACTGCTTTGATAGCTTATGGAACATTGAAATTATTTATACACATGAGCTAAATTTAAATTGTTCATCTAAGTGAATAGTTATTTATGTAACAAGTACAAATTTGTCTAACGAGGCCGTTAGTTAAAGGAAGCAGAGTTCTAGAAAAGAACCAGTGTAGGCTATGGCACATGTTCCAATAAAAGACTTTTTTACAGCAAAAATATTGAGCAGAATTTTCTCTTATCTTTGGGAAAGGAAACATTTGAGTCAAAAATTTGTACCTTCGATTAGTTATGATGAACCCATTCCATAGCCATCGAATAATCCACTCTAAACTTGTTTTTTGGTAGTTTCGGAATGAAAATGTTTATTACTACAAGAACTATGATATAGTTGGAAACATTAAGCATCAATTAATGCACCAATTAATTAATCTATTCTAGGAAATGAGAATTACTCGGTCAATCACGACCACTTGAACTATTTGTCATATTAAACTTGTTTTAAGGACAGTTCTAATGCATGGTCGATTTGTTTTACTATAAAGCCGGAGTGGTTGGAGAGTCTCATCCTAAGAAGCCGATGCCAATGTATACGTTCATGTAGCCAGGCTGTCAGAACAGCGAGCAACTTGTACAACCGTAACGTTTTCGTGTTTTATAATACAAGAGGTATCGGAAGAAGATACGGAAGATGTTTGTACACTAAAAAAACACTATCTATTGAATGTGCTTCTAGATATTTATGTTTATAATCAATGGAAGTTATTGTAAAAGAAGATCATAATATCTGAATTGTTAATTAAACTTTCAGAACAATCGATTATTTGAGTGAACTAATTTTCTTGGACAGTACTGGAATAAATATCAGTACAATTCTTATTGCAAAGTAAATCGTGGAAAACTTGAGAAATCGCTTATTTGAGATTTTTAGAATGAAAAAAAAGATGCGCAGTTGATTAGTATTCGAATTATTTTTTGGTAATAGGACAACAAAGAAAAATCATCAAAAGTTTGGTCGAATTATTCATTGAATAAAAGTAAGTAAATTTCCAATAATGATGTATATTTGAAATGAATATTTTTACGGAGAGAATTCAAAAGAAATCAAGCCTGTGTGTGAATACAGATTTTGTATTTCTGATTGTTAGAGTTTGTCGAATTTTTAAAATTTCTCCTTTTCATGTTCGATCTTCATTTTTGAGGTCGACTATAATCATAGCTATTTTGACTTTGGAAGCTGCGGCCCTCAATAGGTCAGATGATATGACATTAAACTATTTTCGCACGTTTCTAATCCAACTTATTATTCTCCTTCCAATAGATCTTCTACTCACAATTTTCCCCTGAATTATGAGCTATAGGATCTCATATTGACAATCTCTTATGATGTGGCCAAGATACTGAGATATTTCCTTTACACCCATGACTTCTAGCTTCACGCAATATGCATTGAGAGTCCAAGAGTCCACGAGGCTCCTTGATCTTCATAAAGAGCAGATTGTTCAGTGGAGTGCCGTAAACTCTTATCATAACTTTAGAGGGCTTTGATGAAGATTTCTGTTGACTGGATTTTGAAAAGAAGTGGAGAGAGAGCACACCTCTGTCTGACTCCTCACTTGATCCCCACTGCATTGTTCTGCTTAAACTAAATGCAAACATTGATGTTGAAGATTCAAGAACGTTATTACTTATGAAACAAAGAATTATATAAATAAGAGATTTGTAATTGTAATAAATAGTTAATATACTAAAAAAAAACTAATAGTTCGATCAGCAAGTTATAAATTTGGTAATGAATGTATTGAAATATGAAAAATTTTTATGATTCCATAAAAAGTTTCAGTTTTCGCGTTACAGTTTTCAGTGTATAACTACAATCGGATTTGAAAAATCACAAGACAAATGTATGATCTATCCGTGCTCGATTAAACGTCACGAATCGAAGAAACTCAAGTCTTTGCACTTGTTATTCGATCTCTAGTGAAATATTTCACATGCATTCCCCACACATTAATCATCCGCTAACGGAATTTTTGATATTTGTACTTCCTATCTGATTTTCATCGGGAAAATACAAGCAAGTTACTTCAAACACCCAAAAACCATGATATTCAAGAATATTATTTTTAAAGGAACTTGAAATTTTATTTGTAATAACATATTCTTAGTTTCTTCAAGATGTTTATGAACAAAAACAAATATGACGAGGCTATTTTTGAATTTAATGTTCACATAGTTTTATTAAAAACTAGCTAAAAAGTCATATCGCATTTTTTTATATTTTATTTGCTCACAAGTTCTTGTCTTAAATCAAAAAATTGAGAACAAGATAAAGCATTCTTCTTCTATACATAGAAGATTTTGATTTAAATTATCTATTTATCGGCTAAGTTAAAATGAAATAAATAAATAAAAAGCAAAGGTTGTTTAAAAAAAAATTGACGCGCTGTCCTTTTGAATCATTTCAAAGAATAAATTCTAGAAAACTTATTTTGAGAATGATACAAAACCATTTGAGTGATACAACTTCAGCTCTTCAGACAAAAAAATAGGTTGAAGTCATTCAAAAAATACAATATTCAATATTATTAATCTGATGACCACTATGCCTTCGAAAAATTGTTTTTGAGTAGTTAATTGCCGTGAAAAAGCACAAATATAACTAAAAAAATAAAAAAATCTGTAGATCTCTTCCATAGATCATTTGTTTATTGATTAGAAAGTGCTTTTTTATGTTGTCGGTGAAGTGCTATGCAAAAAAACGTTATCATATTTTATATATAGTTCAGGTGTATACCTTTGGATTTATTATCAACCTATTCTTCCCCACTTCCTTTTGTTACTTCTCTTCATTCAATCCTTCCTACTCTAATCACGCCTAGCTTCTAGTATTCATTTTCTTTGGGGTCTTTCTCTTCTTCTTCCCACTTCCTCTTCTTTCATTCCCACAATATTCTCCTGCGAGAATCTGGCAATATGTCCTGACCATCTGCCTCTTTGTGCTCGAACTATTTGTATTATTTTAGGTTTCTTGGGTATCATCATTGATTTTCTGTTTTTGCTTTCTCTAGGTACATTTTTCATCTTTTTAAGCATATAGAACTGCTGCTTCCATAATTGTTTCATCCGCTCTGCTCTGATTTAACTGCTCAGTATTTTTGACTGCGATCCTACTGCTCTGTTACCTTTCGGAATTCTATTATCTATATAATTTTCTTTTAGCTTTGTAGATGTTATAGTTATTCTCTGAGAATAAAATTGATTAGTTTTCTCAAAGTTATATTTTCTTCGAATTGTTGTCCATTTCGTATTTTTGGTTTCAAGTGACTTAAAAGCGCATCTCCATGTATTTCGTTTTAACGTTTTAACCAAACTTCATAACTTCATCCACATTCAGTACTTTCATGGATATATTCGTAATATGAGCGCTGGAAAATATAATTATCCAGAGCGATGAATTCTTTATGTGGAAATTTTTGATTCGTAGCATACTGCATATTGCTCCAAAAATGTAATAAATAGAATGAATTTGATAAATTTACATCGAAAAAATTAATTAATAGACCAGGGTCAATAATTTTTGAATAAAAAAAAATAATAGTAGGATGAAACCCATTAGAAAATGAGGGGAATATGATAAGAATGAGAGGAAAAATAATTTACGGCGATATAACGTCGGGAAGTAAGAAGGGGTGAGCTTTAGAGGGTTAAAAATAGTTTATCTCAATTTCCGGCAAAACTACAAGTCTTATGGAGAAAAGTCAAATAGCAAAGTTGTAGGTGATAAGAAGATCTACAGCTTTTTTATTTATACTATTTTCACATAACCTCAAAATTCATGTGAAAAATTCAAAAAACGAAATTTTTTCATTTATAATATTTATCTTTTACACAACGAAATTTTGTGAAAAGTTATCTTTTTATGACCCATATACACTGTAATCTAGCGTTAAAAGCACCTTAAATTTCGAAAAACAATTTTCCCGTCAAAAATAGGCTTTTTTTAAAAAATTGGTAGGATGTTTGTTCCATAAAATCTTTACTTCTTGTTAAGAGGAAAAGAGCCGAAATTTTTATTAATCACTATGTAGGTACAATTTTTAGTTATTCGTTAAAATTTTCCACTCTCATTGTAGCGTAAAATTTAAATAAATATCTAAAAATTTTAAACAATGATATTTTCGGATCCGAATTTTTTTCTTTTTCTTTGTCTCTTTTGAGAAAGTTTACCATGGTAATATTTTTTCAGACCATCAAAAAGAAGAGACTTCAACGAATAAAAATCTCACGGACTTTCTGGAAAAACTGAAGGGAGAATTTTCGTTCGAAAATTAGGGTGCTTTTTCGATATAATGTCAAAATAAAAAGAAAAAATAAATATTTCAATACAAATGAATTACATTATATTTAGGATATGAGAAGATAAGTTTTCATCAAACTTCGAGAAAAAAAATTTTGTTCGTAAAAGATAAAAATGAAAAACTAAACCTACAATTATTTTTTTTTACTCTTTATTATTTTTAAAGGCTTTTAACCTAGTCTATAAAACAATGTTTGAAGCTTAAAAAACGAATATCATTGTTTGAAGGCAAATATTTCAAGGTATCGATTAGATTTAGAAAAATGGAAGTTCGTTAATACAGAAAACTGCATCAATCTTAATTAGTATCGGCTGTCACCTTTGCAATGCACTTGACCACTAGAATGTGAATAATTTCTTTGCGGCTTTATGTGAATTCATTGTGCAATTGCTCCGTACTTGTTTCATGTAGGAATTCTATTTTTTCGTTAGACTAACTCAGGTATTTTGTTTTTCTTCATTGTTTTTGCATTCATACGAATTTTGAAACGTACACGCAAAAAAATATATAATTGATGTTTATTATACTCCAAAATGCAGAAACCTAATACCAATCATTCAATTAGTGCCCTTTTCCTCATCATACTATCAGAAAAGTTAGTTTTGAGTTACATTTTGGGGGTGCAATGACAACTACTGCTCCACCACATGCACATTACAAATGTACTTAATTATTTAAACGGTTTTTGAACGAGGGGGTGGATTTATAATCGAGGGCTATGATCTTTACGAAATTTATTCATACTCTAAGTACAGTAAATCATTTTCTATTGACTAAATTATGCACTAACATCTAAATATTCACTAAACGATGTACTCTAAAAACTCATATAGTTTTTTTAAATTCACTCCTTTGACAATTTTCACTATATGTGTCATTAGAACATTAGATTATTTACTGACTGTTTTGCTAAACTAAACAGTTTTCTAGATAATTTGGATTATAGAATGTAAATAAATTAAAAGGCTTACGTAGAAATTTTCTTTACAAAATCAGTCACAACATAATGGAAATAGCCTATAAAAACAATACAAAGAAATGCCGCTTTATAAAAACCTTGTATAAATCATTGAATTTTATACAATCTGAGTGCTAAATTATTCACTAATCACTAACATATATCGAATAGATTTAACAAATTTTTCCAATTTTTATTTAATCAAGGACGGCTAATATGAATTTTGAATGATGATGGGTGTCAAAGCTGGTTTTTCAGAATTATCCCTCGTATCCGAATAAGTGATCATCTCAAATTAACATGAAGATCATTTATACGTTGTTGTAATTATAATACTGATTTAGATTGAGAAGAAATATATAATTATATGAGTAAATAAACTTTTTACCGCCTCCTTTAAGCGGTTTAGTTACGGATAATGATGGTTTTCAAATTACTATTACTAGTTTTTAGTTTTCTTCAACTTTGATGAGATTATTAGGTACGTACTCAACGGTAAACACATAAAACTGATTACTACTTCAGTCTAAGTAACATGACAATCACCATAATTACTTGTGTAAAATGAGAAGTCGTTTGCAGCAAAGGAACAAATGAATCGATAAATTGCACTAGGCGTTTGGATTTGATTTCACTCAATTAGACTCTTATTTCTTGTAATAAGAATGGAGATACATTTTTTTAGAGCGACATCTTTCAATATTCGCTGGTCTCTAGAATTTCCAGTGCATGGTTACTATTATAATTGTTGCGATGAAATTTTTAAATATCACGTGTTTTTGTATTTTTTGTTATAATATTAAATTTAGAAAAGAAGACGAATCGAGCTTACAAATTGATATTTTCGATAAAATTATAATTAGAAGAAGAAATTTTGATCAAACAGTCAGGAAAGTATTTTTGATGGAATTAACACCAGAAGAGACAATTTTTTATCCAATTACACTTGGCAAAGTGACGGTTTGAATGTAAATATAAACTTTGTGATGAAAGAAATCATAAAAATAACTTTTCAACGATTGAAAATTTTGGCAAAAATGCTTAGAGAATTCAATTCAAATTACATTGAGAGAGAAAAATGTTTCACCACATTAAGCATGGAATGGTGAAGTTTCTCCGATTTCATCGTGAAAATGCCAGCATGTCCCCAAATTTGATTAAAGTGAGCCAAAAAAAGGAAGGAAAAGGAAAGAAGAGGAGCGAAACTAGAATTTTTTCAACATAATTTCGGAATTTCGAATTTATGTCGAAATTAAAATTGGAAAAGCCAATTTTTCTCAAAATTTAACGCACAATAGCAATTTTTCACTGAATCACACCGGGAGAAAACAATTTTCCACTAAATTAAATGTGGAGATGCAACATTTACCTATTCACCTATGAAGTCGTGAAAATTCCCAGTTTCTCATCAAATTAAATTTAGGTAATCGTTCAAATCCAACAAAAAATAAACACAAAAAGCATAAACATTATTAGTTTGGGAATTCGAAGTTTTGATAAACTTTAACTTGAAAAAATCAATTTTTGCCAAAAGTCTTCACGAAATTACACCGAGAGAGAATAATTTTTCACTAAATTAAATGTGGAAAGGCGAAATTTACCAGTTCAATCGTGAAAATTCTAGTGTTCAATCAAATTTAATTTAGGTAATTGAATAAATCCAATTTTTCAACAAAATGAATAAAAAAGCTGAAAATTTTTCGATTTCAGCTCAAAAATCCAAATTTTTTGTGAAATTTAAATTGGGAAAAATCAATTTTCTCCAATATTGAACTTAGGAAAGCAAATTGTTCACGGAATAACACCAAGAGAAAACAATATTTCACTAAATTAAGTGTGAAAAGGCTTTATTAACCTAAAAAGTCGTGAAAATTCTAGTTTCTCATAAAATTTAATTAAGGTTATCGAATAAATCCAACACAAAATAAACACGAAAAGCAAACTCACTATTGGGTTAAGCTCGGTAATTCAAATTTTTGAAAAAATTTAAATTGAAAATATCAATTTTTGCCAAATTAGAGCTCAGAAAATCAAATTTTTCACGGAATAATACCGAGAGAAAACAGTTTTTCACTAAATTAAGTGTGGAAAGGCACAATACATCAAATTCATCGTGAAAATTCCAGTTTTTCATTAAATTTCATATAGTTTATCCAAAAAATCCACTATAGGAATACAAAAAGCTCACAATTTATCGAGTTCAGCTTAAAAATCCGAATTGGGAAAATCAATTTTTGTCAGAAAAGCAAATTTTTCAAGGAACTACATCGAGAAAAAACAATTTTTTACTGAATTAAGTGAAGATTTAATCTTAAAAATGGCAGTTTTCCATTAAAGTTCATTTAGGTAACCCAATAGATCAAATGTCTCCACAAAATGAACACAAAAATCAATTAATTGGGTTATGTTGGAAAATTCGAATTTTTGATGAGATTAAAATTGGAAGAGCCAATAATTTCTCATATTTTCATAAAAAATGAGCGTAGAAAAACAAATTTCAAACGAATTACATATGTAAGAACAACCTTACTTCGACTGAAGTGTATAAATACCAGTTTATGTTCAAATTATACTTCAAAAATAGAGTAAACTCAAAAAGCACAAAACATTAAGCTCATAAATTCATATTTTTATTTAAATTTAATTGAATAGGACAATTTTCGTCAGAATAAAACTTAGGAAAACAAAATTTTGACCAAATTAAACCAAGAAAAATTCATTCTATTTTAATTTTTCATCGAGTTGAGCTGAAACATTTAAATTTTTGGTTAAATTTAGATTCAAAAAGCTTATTTTAATGAACTTTCTATTAAAATAGACGTATCTAGTTCATCAAATTTCAAAAATTCTAATTATACATCAATTTTTCGTGAAATTGAACGTGAAATAGCAACTTTTAATCGAACTAACCATATAATTGAACAAATCAAATTTGGAATTTTTTCTTCAAAAATTAACTTAAGCTTAAATTATAATAAAATTTTAATAAACTAAAGAAATGTTCGACTCAAAAACAGATTCTCAACATAATCAAAATAGAAAATTCCAACATTTGATCCATCTACACATGAAAACGCCAAATTAAACTTCAAGAAACAAAATATTGGCAAAATTGAGATTATAAAAAATATTGTTGATAAATTGAACTTAGAAAAGCCAACAATTGACCCAATCTAGCTCAGAAAGTACATAAATACTAGATTAAGTAGTTAATGCTCTGGATATATGAATTATGAATGCATATGCCGTTTTTTATCCTAAAAACCTTATAAAAGCAAACCTATGCCAGAATCAAGCTAATAAATTGAAGTTTTTAATGAAATTACACCAAAAAAGTTAATTTTCGAAAAATTAAATTATAAAGAGCAAGGAATTGATGGAATTGATTTCAGAAAAACCAATTTTCTACTATTTCAAACATAGAAAAATTATTTTTGCAGCGATTCCAACTCGGAAAGCCGGGTTTTCGACTATATTTAGGTTAAAATCTCCATTATTCCCAATTTCATATCAAAGTAACCTAACAACTGTCAATCCAATTGAGCTCAAAAATTACAATTTGATTAAATTTAAATTAAAAAAGCCAATTTTCGTCCAAGTTGAGCTCAGAGAAACTACTTTTTGTGACAAAATCACAATCAAATAAATTTCACTCAGAAAATCAGAAAATAAAATTCATTAATTCAGACTTTTAGCTCATTAAATTATGAAATAAATCAATTCAATCTCAGATTATTCAAGATCGACCAAATTCGATAAAGATGCTTGCAAAAACTAGTTCATTGGAGAATTATAGAAAAGCTCCAAACAGTAACTTTATCCATATTCTCAATTTTGTAACAATTTACATTCAAAAGAAACATGTTACATAACACATTAGCAGTCTTCAATCAAACGGTGTGAAATTCTGGTTCATCATTTATGCAAAACACATGTAAATAGTAATATTACTGATATACCTGAAGCATAGAAAGGTAAATACATCAAATAACATGTCTGTAGATATAATTTTGATCCTATATTACAATTGAAATTGTAATATCCTTTCTTTATGCATTGACTGTATTCTTTATGTTGTGAAAAATCGAGTTTAATGGTAATTTATATATTAATATGTAGACTGCATACATGTCTTTATCATCTACTGATTAGACCTCCTAAAATTGAATAATATTCTTTAAAATATTGATTTCACCCCATATAATGTCGAGTTTTAGAAATGAATTGAAAATATAATATTCATATGCTATAGTTTACAGGAAAACTATTGATAAACCACGCAGTATCAGCTGAAGAATTGTCTTGGTGGAATGTCATTTCCTTGTATTTCCAGAATTCCGATTATTTTTTTTTTTCATCCTTTTCAGTAGAAGAGGAATAGTACAACTGGAATCCGGCCCACAACAGTATGGATATTGAAAAACAAATATTAGTTAGTTCAAATCAATATTCTATTTTTGGTTCTATAATAAATTTCATTTGGTTTTATGGTTGTCTATTTTGATACTCTTTCAAATTTGATATGAACTAGCTGACCCAACGAACTTCATAATGCCTAACAGTTTTTTTACTACTTATTTCGCTATTCGAGACTTTCGGTCCGCTTATAAGATGAACAAAAAATGAAAATTATATAAACATGGGTTTTCTGTTCTATTTTTTATAGTACTGGAAAATGATACAACAGTCGGATGCGAGTTACCAAAACATCTTATCTTTTAAACTTTCCTTTCAGTATAATCACTTCTATTACGTTATTCAGTAAAATAAATCCTTCAATTGAACAATGTGGCGGCAATCTTGACAAATCTAGTGAGTTTAAAAATTCAGGTGGAAAACTCACAACATCATCTTTATTAGTTATAGTATCAACTGATTTATATTTCCCCATTTCGTCAGGAAGGAATGTCATCTTGAATTTTGAATTTTAATTCAGTTATATCAGAGTTTTTGGCAGCCATTATACATCGTCCGCTTAACCAGATATGAAATAAGTAATTTCGGGCAACATTTGAAAACAGTTTTTGAATTTGAGTGAACTGTAGTGTCATGCAGCCTCTGTCTATAGAAAATATGCCATTATCGATATCAATGAGTTGTTAAGAGAATTTGTTTCCAGATTGATCATTTTGTAATATGATACGCATATCCTTGCTTAAATATAATACCTTGGCATGTTTCGACAAATTGGAGGACTTCAAACATGCATTAAGCATTGAACGTGGAACCACGGGCAATGTTTGCCGAAAGTCTGCTAATAAAATCAATGCATCAATTGGTTTTGGATGTTATGTAGATCTTTAAAGGTACTATCTAAAGCCTCTCATGATTTTTTTGGCGCCATAGGGATTTTATTTTGAGTAATATTATAGATGCACATCAAAGAGACGTTCAAATTTCAAGTGACATTTTACCACGAACAATTCGTGTTTGTCTAATATCTTCTTCTTAAAGAGCCATCTTCGGACGGTTGGCGACAATTATGACTATTTGTTTTTTATTCATAGCTGCTCTAAACAATTGGTTCTTCATTTTCGATTCTATCCGTCCATGGTATTCGTAGTATTCACTTCAATATTCACATTTCAGAGGCTTCCAGTTTTTTGAATTTAGGCTTTGTTTAAATTAGCTGCCTCCATTCCGTACAGAAGTATCGTGTATGTACTGTATGTACTGCGAGTAATTTCAATTCTTACTTTTGTCCATTCAATGCTGTCATTTCTCGAATTAATCCAAGTCCCTAGATATTTGTATTTCTGTACTTTTTCAATGTGGTTATTTCAAATTTTCGAGAGGTGCAAGTATTCACTTTTAATTCATGTGTAGCAGCCCATATTGCTCGCTGACTCTTCTTACCTTTTCTGTAATTCCTTGAAGGTCTCCTATACTCTTTACTATTAAGACAGTGTCGTCAGCAAATCTTATTTTATTAACTGGGACCTGGGACTCCATTTACTCGAATCCCCGTTTCCTCTTCTGCTAGTGCTTCCTGGATAATTAGTTTCGAATATATATCAAAAAATATTGGTGATAATATGCAACCCTGTCTGACTCCACGTTTTATATGTGTTTTTTCTGTTAGTTCTTCCTCTATATACATTTTGGCTGTTGTTATGAAAAAGTGTTTGAGGTCTCTGTAATCTATTTGTTTTTCTTTCAGTATCTGTATCAATTCTTCACGTCGTCAAAAGCCTTCTCGTAATGAATAATGCTCGTATGAACTCGATAAAAAGGGCATTCCGAGTACCAAGTCCACTTCTAAAACCAAATTGAGTGTCAGTCATACCCTCCTCCAGTTTTTAAACAATTCTATTGTGTATTACTTTCAAGAATGTCTTGAGCGTGTAATATAGTCTGATATTCTTCCCATTTTCGGGCCTAATGTGGGTGACTAATGTAACCATCGTATAAATATTGACATTGACATTGATTGATACTAACTGCACTCAATTATTTTGCCTCTCCTGATCCTCTCGACTAACACTTGATTATATTATAGAAGATGGAAAAGGGTTGCTTTTAGACTTTTTAGATAATTTTTTAAATTTTTTCTCCGTGAGAACCATCCTCGTACTTCAAGGAATATTAAAACATAAGAATTAGCGAAAGCGGTTCAGCTATTTTTGAGATTTGCGCTTAGCAACACGTTCAGCGATTCATTTTTATATTATAGAAGATGAACGAGTCTACGGAATCGAGGAATCGAGTGAATTATTGTAATCAAAGAAGTTTTCTGGCTAAACATTCTAGGTAACTGACATTTGCTGACTGCGTATTTCTTTCATTTACAATACTATTGATATTAGAAATGATATTTTCAGCAAACAAAGTTCAACTGATCAAACTCTAATATACAAGAAATGTATACATACCACATATAACTATGAATTTTTCTGTTTCTGTATAAGCTCTTCGTATGCTTTGTCTTTATATGAAATAAATAATTGAGAATTGTGTTCTGTATTGACCACATGATGTTGCATAGTTTACGTCTTAACATTTATAATTTTAAACATAACATTCTCGTGATTATGTCGAATATTTTACACGCAACTCTGAAACCTTAAAGCAGGTGAAATGATAGGATAAATTATTCTACTTGAAGCGTTTCCACAGAAATTACGTTATAAAATCAAATTTTTTCTCACATGACAGGTGAATTTGATGAACAAGAAGATCACAAATCATTTACAAATAAAGAGCATCATATAAAACATCATCATGGACCCAAATATCTGTATCAGTTTTTCACCCAATTCGTTTACACAGAATGAGGACGTACTCCTCATAACACAATAAGTTCAGCAAATTTCTAATTTTCTCAAACTAACTAAAAAATAATATTCCAGAAATTGTAGTTACCTATAACATCACCTATAACCTCACCTGTTCATTTGGATGAAATCTTTATTCTTTCCAGCAAGCCAGTTTTTTAAGTTAATAAATCGTAACGCATAAAGGCCAACTTTTCTGCAATAGGAATATTGTCATGAAACAAGAAGCAAAAAATTCGGTGTAAACTTTTGAATAAGATCATGTGATGAACTGGAGCATCATCGTTCGAAAACCATTCTCATTTTCGATTGCTTATTGTAGCATATTAATCTCAAGAAAATCAAGATATATGTACATTGATCATTAAAGAAATGTAACCCAGTGATGTGTGTCAATCACGGTAACTGACAATTATGACCAACCAGGTAAGGTTGGTAAAGTTGATACTTCAATTTTCTTATGTGATGAGAAACTTATCGTATTTTTTCTTCATTAGAGTCTTCTCGAAGACAAAAAGTGATTGTTCAGTTGTATCTATTTATACATAATGTGTGGCGATTGAATATAGAGAATTGGTTATAAACATTATATTTTTACAGAAAATACAAAGACATTATACAAATCCACCACCTCTTCCACTTGTGAAAGCAGATCTGGAAGTCTGCCAATGTGATCATAAAACAACTATCATCTGCTCGTTAATGGATTCGATCGATTAACGTAGATACCGTTTAATTAACCCTTTTATTTCAAGGAATAGGTAGATGTTCGAAGAAAGATTTGTACTGTACTAAAACTGTGGAGACTTTACAATGTGTTATCTAGCTAAAAACTTCTGAACTCTTGACGATGAAAGAGCTGGTACATTGTCGTGACGAAGAATCCAACAGAGTTGTATTTATGTCTGCACATGTGCAATATTGGCACACGACATACCGGACAACACTCGTAAACGCTGAACATTTTATGCTATGTGCACTGAACACAGTGCACAAAGTTTGCCATAGTGTTTCACCAGCTCAGGACCTTTACTAAACCGCTTTTCCTATTCATACACACGAAATGTCGATAAATGTTCTAAATATTACGCCTCTCAAAATATTCATTAGTAGCATCTTATATGATAAAAAGCTGTCTAAGGTATTTGAGTTGAATTTGCGTAATAAACTTTACATTTATATAGTAGAAGTACTTCACAAATATTGATTCTTCTTCATATAACATTCTTTTGAGTTTCTCGTATTATTTTAATTCATAACTGAATGTTATTCCTAAACAAAATTCAGTTTATCAGCTTCAATTTATTGAAATATGCAACCATGGAAGCAGCAATAACCAAATTATACTTAGCAGTGTTTTTAGTGGTACAAATAATTTGTTGATTGATATATATATGTTACGTCCCAAGCCCGATCTTGTACGGAGTCGAGCTCCATACAATGAATTTGTACGAAGTCTGTTCTGAATAGAACTTTTTTCTTTAAAAAATAAATGACAGTTCAATACTCAACTTATTTCATTCTTAGGGAAATCTTCACAACGACTCACTTATACGTTTGTCAAACAATGACAAAATGACTGAAATTTCAGTGAAAACTTTTCAATGCAATGCGATAGTATATTACAGACCGAGGTGGAAATAATTCCATTACTGTCGAGAGATTAGATATAGTTAATCAAAACGCGAAGCGTCGAGATTAGCTACGATCTCGAGACAGGAATGAAATTTCCTACCGAAATTAATGACTGTTTGTTTCGTTCTGAACATACCTAAAATATTACATTTTTGGATGACGCCATCTGAAAGTTGTTTGTTCTGTATTCATTTACATACCGAAAGTTGTGTTTTGAGTGTTCCATGTAGTGAAAGTGACAGTTCCGTACTGCAAAACACTTTCGGGACGCTCTGGAGTAGACAACTTCAACTTCCTTAAATGTGACTCTAGTCACTACAATGTGACAGTTGACAGTTTCACTTAGATGATTTTGCATAACCTGAAATTTTTTATTTTCTGAAATTATTTGTTTTATCCGAAGTTTTGTCTAAATTAATGAAAAACAATGAATGATGATGGAAAAAAAAACATCAGCAATGAAGAGTTACTCGAATCTACGCCACCTGATCTCACCGAAGAAAGCAACGCGGCCGTTCTTAATTCGTTGCCGGATAAATCTCGTGCAAGGTACGAAAAACAGTACGAGCTATTTATGAAGTGGTGTCACCAGAAAAAGGCGAAAAACCCAACGGTATACGTAGTGCTGGCTTATTAAAAGAACTCTCGTATTTTTCAAAAAATCTAATATCTGGAAAAGTTCTACTTTATGGTCTATATTTTCGATGATTAAAAGTACTCTCTCAATAAAACAAGATGTTCACATCAACAAATATCCAAAACTCATCAATTTACTAAAGAAACAAAACAAAGGGTACACTGCAAAAACTTTAACCAGAGAAAATATGATAGAATTCTTGTTACATTCTTATGCGTCGCCTAAAAAATGTTGTGTACGCCGCGGCTGAAATACTACTTTGTTGGACTCGTCTGCTGCTCGTCTCGCAATTTTCAGACTCGTCCAACAAAGTAGCACTTTCAGTCCTTGGCATGCAAATAACTATTAACAAAAAATTATCAAGCATTTTTCTCAGAGTAATCAAGCAGATACCTATATTATTACTGTTGCTGTGTGGTAAACAACTGTCACCAATATAAATAAATGTTAGATAAAGTCGGATGGATATTAAGTTTGCGAATAATAAATTGAGGAAAATGTTCTCCGATGAAGAATCCTGTTTGTGCCAGGAAAAAGTAAGGATCGCTACCTAAAAGCTATGGAATTATATAGGATGTGGTGCAAAGAGAAAAAGGTGAAGAATACCAATTCCGAAAATGTAGTCTTAGCATATTTTGGAAAACAAACCTGACAAAAGAAGCCGTTTACTTTTTGAGCAATGTACAGTATGATTCGAAAGATGCTATAAATTTATGAAACTTGGAAAACTGTTGGCCTTCCTAAAACGACAAAATGTGTGTGCTTCAGGCACAAGAAATCGAACGTATTTTCCAGAAAAATATAAAGGATTTCTTAAACAAAGCTCCGAAGGAATTACTACCGAAAAAAAAAACGTGTTGGAGCTTATACAAGTGCACAATTATTATGGTGTTATATTTTTCTCATTGTTTTAGTTCGTACTAATAATTGCGTGTCTGGAGCATGTCGGGCGAACGAAATAGTGAAAATGGAAATTTTCGATGTTGCTTTTTTTGAAGAAAAAATTTCGGTTGAAATTCCAGATTCCAAAACACATACCAGTAGATCATTTTTCATTACTGATCCAGTTTGGGTGAAGATCGATAGATTTGTTCAGCTTAGAGGAGGAACAGTAAGAAATCAACTTTCTTGAATTTAGAGAACTCGAAAGGCTTTACAAGCCACGCTCTAAGAAGAACCACCGCTATGTTACGTGCCAACAGCGGTCCAAATGTATGAGTACTCCAATTAAAAAGACTGGAGGGGTGGAAATCTTCTGTGTTGTGGATAGCTCAATGGGGAATAAATCCAAAACTGCAAATATGCTGCTCCAATGTCTCATGTCTTGTGAAGCTGTTGCAAGTAGTTCACGAACCTTGGTCCTTTAACAGCAAAGTAATTTTTGGATCAAAGAGATAACTGTTGGAGACGCCAGCGTTGGTACTGGCCTAAATATTTCTATAAACGCTTACAATAATTTAAATTAAACTATTAATTTCAATAAGTGGTTTGTTGTATTTTAGTTCTTTGTTGGTTTTTATTGTTTGCCATTAAATTGGTATCATAATATTTGTCAATGTGTTATATTTTTAAGTATAAAAAATATTCATCTACAATAGATGAGAAAAGTTTTAACGATCACAATATTTTATAGGGCGGGAAATGAGGGCGGCAAGTAGAGGTGTGTGATATGACACTTTCTAGCGTTCAATGACTTTAGTAAGTAGTATTGCTTATTTGGTTTCAAATAAATATATTTTTCTACTACCACTTATGAAAATGATAGATTGCCGATTCATTTTTACCTAAGAAAGTAGCTTATTTCACATATGTACTACAAAATAAGAAAACGTACATGTATTGAAATGCTTTTTTTTCATATGTTATATATGGTCTCGAACGATAGAAGGAATACGCGAATACAATATGAAACTGGCTGGGTGCCGAAAGGCAAAAGGCCAAATTTAAGACAACTGAAGAAGTAGACAATATGATTTTTTGAGGTTATATTAGTGTTTGAAATAAAATAATGAAATAATGAATACCAATTCATTATTTCATTATTACTGCTGAGCAACATGCACACTGCACAACCCAAAAACAATGCAAATTTGTTTACTTCATCTATAGCAACAAGAGGCAATAAACACATATGTTAGAGATACCACCAATAATGCAACATTACAAAATCCACTGCAAATTAGTAACACTTATAATAACAACTTTATATTTAACTTTTAGAACGTCTCAGAAAAAAGAAATGAAAAATCATTAATATAATTATTTAGTTCTTGTTAGATTTCTGATATTGTTAAAAAAATTGATTTATTGGTTTTTCTGTTCTTCAGTTATCAAATATTTCATAATAATTCTTTTCGTTTTTGTCATCTCTACTATTACAAAATAAAAAATATTTTGTAGGGTTTTTTAACTTTTTAACATATGTATGATATGTTTAATTGGCTTTATTATTTAAAAAAATACGTGTGTTCGAAGGAAAATATGTACATAACTCGTTGGAAACTGTATTTCGCACTCGTTACATTCAGTACTCGCCGCTACGCGGCTCAGTAACTGGTGGGAAATGTATAACTTTCCAAACTCGTTATGTAATATAGTATTTTTTTCATACTGTACTGTAAAGTCGACAGTACCAATTTGAGTCCGGAAAATGGCGCTTAAGGTATCCTCCTTTATTTACAATGTTACCTTAGTGACTATTTTTTTAAATAATAATAGAATAACCAAAGGAGGTATTTTCAATATTAATGTCCCGAGTGCATGTCAAATTGTCGATAATTTAATTTTCTCGAGTGCGCGAATGTGCACGAGAGGAAATTATGAGACAATTTGACATGCACGAGAGGGCATTTTGGCAGACTATTTCCTGAGAAAAATTTAATTTAAAATAAACAATAATTGTTCCTTTTCTTAAAATATAAAATTAAAACCAAATGATGTTTATTAATCCTAGAAGAAAATTTGGCACTAGTGCAAATTATCGATAATTTGCACTAGTGCAGTATTATCGCTGAAATTTGATCGTTGCTAGGTAAACATAAAATATTACAGCTTTTTGGTTGGCTTAAATTTTTCGAAGGAAATAGTCAGTCAAATAAGACATTTTATGTTTTATTACAATTTTGCTTTTTATCTAAAATCGAAAACATATTACGATATACATCCAAGATAGATATTCTTGACTCGGCTCCTTCGTCGCCTCGTCCATAAACATCTATCTCGTACCGTATTCGAATCACTTCCCGAACTTATAACGTTTAATAACTATTCCAACTTATAATGATTTAAATTAAGGTAGGAAACTTGTCAAACAGTATTAGTAAAAGCAGTAGTATATTTCGTGTGATTGAAATAGATTCAGTGTAAGTAATTGTGCTTCTAAGAATCCGTTCATCATATTCTCTAATCATACTTTGTATTTGACTATTAGGCTGGTGTTATTTTATGTTATTTTAATTAATTTTAACGGTTTCATTTATCCCACAAAAGATATTCGTGTTCAACTTGTACGGTTATTAGAATAATAGAGTTTTTCTTAAAAGTCACAGCAATCGATTCGAATAATAAAATGTCTTATTAGATGTCATTATATATAAATATAAAGTCGGTATTTGGCAGTGTGTCTAGGAACTTCACCTTGCATTCAGTACGGTTATTTTACCGTAGTTCCCACGACCCGATAGGTATAAATGCAGGACAGGTCTCGCGGCGAAATACACCAACATTTGAACTTCTGTCACGAATACATGTTATCTTGCTAAATATATATTATTTGATTTGTTCAATTTTTCAGGGGAATTACTTGTAGTTTTGCGAAACGGCGCAATAGCTCGTGGTGCATTCTTCTTCGGATATTTTTTTTTATCAAAACGAATCACGACCGTGTTCATGACTTAATAAAGTTAAAAATATCAAATTAATGTAATCTTTGAACGAAAAATTACTACAAATGTAGCGATAAACTTTGTTTTGTTTAAACACTGAAGAGGTATTGAATATACGAGGGGTCATTAAAAATATTGTGAATTATTCCATTAAATTAATCTACTTAGAAGCATATCAATCAGATATTAATGCACTTACCTCGACATCAAATCGCAAATTTTGTATTGACGCAAATTTTTCTTTCTCAAGGAAATATAGAGATTATTTAACACTTTATGAGTTACTTTGGTCTTTTTTCATCAACTTTTAAAGTTTCAAGATGAACATTGCAAATACGACATCAATGCTCCTCTGTATTACGAGGGGCGTCTGAAAAGTTTCCGACCTCAGCTTGAAATAGGAGATCTATTTTCGCAAGCGTTGAGAGTTTAAAACTAAAATTTAAGTCATTTTGCACGTATTTTTTTAATTTGACTATTATGTAAGTAGATAGATGTGATTTTTTTATGAAAACGGAGAGAAATTAGTAGCGTTCAGTCATAACATATTTGTTTCTGAAGGTTAATACGCCTACGCAAATGAAAGAGGAGCTGAACTCTGTGTAAGGAGACTGGGTCGCATCATTTATGACTAACAACGAGCGTTCCAGACGATAAACAAACTGTGGCAACCAGTGTATTATTGAAAAACTTCACCAAATGTTACTGGACGACGTATTAAATGGAAGCATTTGGTTTATAATGACCGAAGAATTCTGCATGCCCCAGTTATCTGTAAGTTGGGTTCCGCGTTTGCTAAATTTGGACCAAAAGATCATTAGAAGGAACATATTGCAACGCTAATAGCTACAGGGATAAAATTGCACACAAATATTGACCATCAATTTATCCACAACTAAAATGTGTTTACGCCGCTTTGAGCTCATACCGTATCCTATTTATTTTGGCAGTAATATTATTGAAAATTGACTTCAACTGGGTGAGCATTACATCTTATCTTTTGTTTTGTTCTATCACGTTTCTTATTGCATCATACCGTATTTGTAATACTAGAGCATTTTGTGAAAATCCACCATAATATGATTTTCCCATGTTTTTTTTCCTCAGAGATACCTGTATCGTCTGCACTCAATTTTATTGTTTCTTCATATATATTTAGGTACATGGCTACATAGAAATTGCATCTTCTTTATCATGTCATTATTCGCTATTATTTGTTTTTTCAGTTTACTCTAATAATATCTATCTAAATTGCGACTACCACAACTTTTTTCCGTTTCTCATCAAATAATTTGCTATTCCGTTGTCATAAAAATCCATCATTGCCACTTGTTTAGAATAATACAGAGGTTGGCATAAGTCAGACAATAAAGTTCCATTGCGAAAAAACAATACAGCGTCAAACTGACATTATTGGAAGAAATTGTTCATTGCAACGTTTCTCAACGTAGAGAAAGATCTAGTGGAGCATGTCAAGCTGCAAAGAAGTTTATAAATTCTTATTCAATTGCATTTCGGAGGACGGGAACGGTGCGTGGTCCTTGAGAAGACGCCACAAGGTGTTAGATCACATGCTCGTGGGGGCCACTCAACAAATCCTCGTCTGTCTATCCAAATGTCGATTGTTCAAGGGTGTTGGATCGTTGTCCATTCGCCCACGTGAATCTTCGAGCATTTCCAGATAATTTTGGCCCGTTACGTGACCTTCAAAAAAGTACGGACCATCAAGACACCTCGCAAGGATACCTGCCCACACATCCACCATAAGCACGTTTAATTCGTGATCATTGCCAAATTTATGCCTACCTCTGTATATTATATCATTTATGGTTACGACACAGAAATTATTTTTTGTAATTATCTGTTAATTAGCATAAACTATTGCTAGCTATTTATATTATTGTAACATTAGAAATGTTATTACAATTCACTAACAGTACTTCCAATTATGCTCAAATAATCATTTTAATTTTTTTCAACCATTATCACTTCACAAATAACTAAAAGGGATCAAGAAGAAAATTTAATGATTCCAGAAGATCTCTAACAATTCATTCTATTGGTGGTGATAAGGATATAACAGTATAAATTCTTGATTTGAGAAGATCTAAGTTTAGATAAAACAAAAACATATCAGTGAAAAGTTGCTCAGTCACAAATTTCGGTCATCGTGGGTTGATGAGTTTTTCCGAAAACTGAATTGGCTTGAAGAAATCATATTGTCATAAATTCAACTATTGCAATAATCAATACTTTGACGTAGGTGCTAGCAGCCGCATCATATGAATTAGTCGTTAATATTTTCCTTCAGAACAGCTTAGGAATAAATATAAAATAACTTGAGCTTCAATATCTTGTTTTGCTTCAATAAAACCAGCGTGATACCAATTACGTAATCAGATTATTAATCAACATGTAATTAGCAGCGGGTGTCCTGAAAGAATTACTAAAAATTGTATTTCGATATCATTTTCGACATAATATTAATGAGACGAAAGATGAACCAAAAATTAGTGAGAGGAATTTTTATTATAAAAATAATGTTGCCTCCTATTGGTATTTTTAAAATTTTGTTCACGCTCTTATTATAATCATTTCAATTGGACAATTATCTCACTGGGTTTATTTACACTGTATATTATTTACTTTTATTACCTTGTTATGTGTTGTGCACCCAACTGTGTAGGTTGTGATAGCTTTAGAATTGTGATTGCATTAATTCCATCGAACTATTTATATGAAAATAACAGTTTTTTATCAGTTGTAATCGTTCTGTTTAGAGATAATCGTAAAAGTTCAGAAAAATTTACTAATTCTTCGAAGACTGCTAACTAACATAGCAATATTATCTCCAAGAAATTGCAGATATCCCCGTTATCAAGGAAAATAGATCACCCATCCAATCTTAATCTCATTCCATTAGACCAGTCATCTCAAAGATATGGCCCGCGAGTCGCTTCCGCCCGTGAGCATTATCAATAAGGCCCGCGACCGCAATGTGTCACAGAAAGAAGAATCATATTTTTTAGAGCTATTAGACTTCATTAAATTCCTTTAGGGATGTTTTAAATACTCGTACTCTCAAGTCTACGGATGTTTATAAGTATTTTCAAAGGCATCGCGTGCCTAGACAAGCGAGGGAGAAAGACAGTTTCGCCATCCCTTAGCATCAAGCGAAATTATTCTATTATTTTTGTCGAGAACGATAGAATCTTCCACGTGAACCAAAAAAAAATAGATGAATATTCTCAACTTCAGCAAAACTTGATTACGGAATTAAACAATTCTTTTGAAGACTTTCACAAAATGAATGAAACGGAATTCCCAATTTTCAACAATCGATTCAATTTTGAAGCTTCACAGGCACCAGTTCATTTGCAAATGGAGTTGATAGATCCTCATCCGGACAGTGTTTTAAGAGAAAAATTTAATGAAATTAACGCGCTTACATTTTATACACACTATTTCAAAAGTTTGGATAAAAAGTGTGAAGCACGCATTCTCTGCATGTTTGGTAGCACCTATTTATGTGAGTAGATATTTTCCGTCATGAAAATAAATAAGAAAAAACATCGCACAAGACTTACGAATGAACATCTCCAATCAATTCTTAAAATAACTACAACGAATATGATACCTGACATTAATGAGCTTGTCAAAAACAAGAGAAGTTCAGTATCCGGATCCTCGAGCCCAACATAATTACTTTCCAACTTTTATAACTTGGATAGGATTTTTAACAACAATATATCATATACTTAATTATATAATTCAATATATAAAATGTTATAATAAATCAGTTCATTTTATTATTCATTATACAAAATTAACGATAACATAAGAACAGAATGGTATATAAAACCAACTTGGTCCTCAAGATATTTGAATTTCAATGTCATCCTTTATCACAAACAAGATCAGTGATAATAAAATTCGCTTAAAGAGCTATTGAACTATCAGGTTTAGATACTTAGTTAAGATGCAAAATATAACTAGAGCCTTCCTATACATGTTAATACTGCTAGCCAAGATATCTCTCAGAGAGTGATCAAATCTAGTCATACCTCAGGACAAAAATACTAAGAGAATTTAGATTTGAGAAAAAGTTCATCCCAGAACTAAGCGGTAGAAGTAGATGGGATCTAAACACCTTATTCAAATCAAATCAATCAAATAGTACACTGATGGTTGAAAAACAGCAGGCAAAACTGGAATAGGAGTTTGCATGCTTTAGACAAAACACTTTGAGCAACACAACAATTATTTTCAAGCCGAAATATACCCAATCGAAAAATATGTCAATACAATAGATAAAACACTGGGAAAGGAGATAGATGAGAGACAAATCAGATGCTGGAATTATCTACAAGTGTTGAGACAGGCAAAGATTATTAAAAAAAAATTATGTCTATGCACTGCCGCCGCAATGGACACCTGAAGACGGTAGATTTATCCTTTATCCATATTCGAAGTGTGGAAAAAAGTATATTGATACATCAGGTGTAAATACCGAATATCCATTGAGTTGCAGTGAGTTGAGTTTGACTGAACTATTTTATCTATTTATCAATAAAGAAGAAGACAAAATGGAAAAATACACTCAATATTCTTTATTTTAAATAAACGTTTTCCTGTATATATCAATATTGTGAGAATTATCTTGTTTGTAACAAATTTTATTGGTTCTATAATCGTGCAGCAGTGATCTAAATAAGGAATGACTGATACAATATTGTCTCTTTACCGTAATCTTCCAACATATTTAAGACAAATAAAACTGTAACAGCCATGCTTTTACTTGCGTAGGAAGTCACGATTGCCTTTTTGACTTTTTAACGGCCGCTAAGGCTGAAAACACGTTTACGTTTCGTATAAAAACAATAACTAATTTTTTTTAAGATGATAGCGAATCAGGTTAAAAGAATCACCCACATCACTAAATGATTTTGTAGTATTATTCGTGATAGCGATTTCATTGAAATCGATTATGAAAACGCTGAGATTTAGATAATAATCGAATATCTTCTGAATGTACTGTATTCAGAATTATTGGAATACTCTGTTTAAAAAATGGGAAAAGAGACCGGTTCAGAAAGATGTCGAGAGATGAAATTTAGGTTACATTCACGAGATTTTTGAAGCTACTATTGCAAAGAGCAATGATATTACCAATGTTTTGACATTTTTTTAATTGGAGTCAACTTATCATATACAATAGTTATGTACTAGCCAACAACACATTTTAGTTCTGTATTTGCCAATAATCATTTCGGTTTCTCCGTTTGACTTGATGTTAACAATATTTATCTGTTTCCAAGTTGTTTCTCAATCGCTTTCTACCAGTTTTATGCTGGGCAAGAAATTCTGAGCCATAGTGAGTTTAAACCAGAACTTTTTTCCTCTTAAACCACTTTCATAATACTTATTACTTAATTTAGTTGATACATTGACACCATATTACCAACTTTATTATCGTAACGTAAAAAAAATCAGGTCTAACTATGGAAATTCAAGTACACTCATGCTGTAGAGTTTTCCGTGGGCCCCTGGGGAATCACTGGCTTAGACATATCCTCTTTTACATTAATAATAGTGAAACCCCAACTTCAATGGTAATTTTTAATGAGTATAGCTCACATTGTGTTTGATATAACTCATTTAGCAGTCGAGCCAAATTACCTGACTCAAAGTAATAAGTTAATCTAAACTGTTATTTATGGTTCCATGAGTAGTCTGTTACGTTTACTCATCAATAGAATACTTTCTTCAGCTTTTGTGGTTTTCTATGGCCAAAGCTTTTGGTGGATGCATATTTTTTCACGTCGTAGTCCACGGTATGTCGAGATATTTTTAATTCTGCGACAATGGTAAGTTACTATTAATGCAGGAGTTTCAACTGACAGTTCCTTGTTTTACAAGTCTCAATTTGTAAGAACGAAAACAATTCGTATAAGTTTGCTCTTGGACGTTTTTGCGTCTCATAGGGCTTACTGAGACTAAACTACAATCATGAACACCGAATAGATAGAATAATTAACAAGTTAGCCGGTAATTAATAGTAAATAAATAACGGACTTTATTTTTTGGTTGTAAGACATTTGTTATTGTATATTATTTTGAAATTCAATGATGTATTATAGGATGGGCAGAAGCTTTGTTTATAGTATATGCACATATAAATATTATTTCACAATTATTTACTTCAATTAAATGGAACATAAATTGTATTTATTTTGAAAAAATATAGCCGAGGTCGAGGTTTAAGATCCCCCGATTTGACTCCTCTGGATTACTTCTCATGGGGTTATTAAAAATCTGAAGCACATTTGAATAGATCAGACAAAATTGAGATTTAAAAGTTACGACAATGGAAGAAATTAACAAATTAACCCCTGCGGTCAAAGATAATGTACGAGAATTCCAAAATCGCTTCGGTTATTGTCAAGAAGTGAATGGTGGTCATTTTGAACGTTTAATTTAATTGTTAAGTAAATTGAAAAACGCATTCTAAATATTATGTAACATTATTACCTTCATTCCACGTAAAGTTTTGTGATAGACACGTCATTGAAATTTTACATCTTAAAAATGAATTTTCTCAGTTATGATTGCACCAAATTTGAAAATACTTCATATTGCTGAATAGAGGACTAAAACCCCTTTACAACTAGGTGCCACACGACCCCTTTCTTAATTAAAATTTACGAGGGGGCGCTTATAATTCAGAGGGTGCGCTGAGGGGATAATATTTTTATACTATAAATTGTCAATTGAAGAAAAAAAATCGACCAGCTCAAATGTTTTTCATGTAGTACATAATAACGCTGAAAATTGAATTTATTCCATACAAATGGACCGCATTGTATAAACCGAAGTATTAGTCATTCAGAGAGCGTTTATCGAATACCTTTGTAACAACCTGGAAATATATTAACTAAAGTGTTTAATAACCAATTAAGGACTCCTTGCGTGATCGGTGAAATGAACTAGCCTTCTATTAGTTATGATAAGAATGTAAATAATGCTTATTTACAGATAAATTATTTCGGAAGCTAGGACGGTGAACATTGATCCACCTTATTTATCTGATCCATTAAAAATAGAATATTAGAAAGAACAGTTCTCACTCTTGTGTTAATTAAACAGAATTATAAAGAAAATCGAGTAACAACATATTGAAAAATTCGTTTGAGTTCTACCGGTTATTAGAATAGTCACATAATGTCATTTAGGTTACCAAAAAATTTTCCCCATTATAACATATTTTAATAATTAATTTCGTTGTCTGTATTATGAAATTAATTATATGGAATGAAAAATTTAATAAGAAAGATGTAAAATCTGACGTCATTATCCGATTTTGTTTGCCAAATACTACAATCTTTATTTAGAAACAAATTTTACTGTTTAATTCAAGTTTCAGAGAAAACTTTTGATACTTTTTCCTAAAATAACGGTTATTAGCGATATATCCTAGACACTAACTCAGAATTCTTTCAAGTAACTGCTAGATTAATTTCAATATGTAAAAAAAACATTTTTTTAAAATTGCTTGTTTCAGACTATTTCGTTTTTCACCTGAATTATCGTTTTTTGTTCTATCTCTTCCAACTATGTACCTAGAATAGCAGACCACATCACGATGAATCCATTCTAATGGGAGTCATAAAATAGACAAAAATCGTAATTTGTTGAGACAAACTAAAGCCGGCGGATAACTTGACTCTGAAAGTTAGATATGAAGATAAACCATTATTTCCAAGCGATGATATTTCTACAGTTCTTTTTCTTCAATATCGTTAACGTTAACTTCAATATTTATGAAATGAATAATTAAATATTTTTAAGGAAATAACATTAAAAAAAAATAAAATATCATTAATGAAATAATGAATTTCGAACAATTAATAAATGATTTCATTCAGCAAAATAATTTTTTTAATTAATTCATTCATAAGTCAAGTAAGAAAATCATACATATTGATATTGAATAACTCCAACATTTTGAATATAATCTATTATGCTTTTGATGTCTTCTTTTATTTTTTCACCTGATTGTATTTCCATTCTTTACAGTTAATTGAGATCATTTTTTTTTACAGAATTTTCATTCAATTTCTGTTAATTTTATATTTTTATCTATTAATCACCTCAATGGTACAACTCAGATCTTATTTCATTTTAACTTAGTCTCATTTCAACGTTAGTGATCAGACTTTTCTATATAGCCGGTTACTATTCAGTCCTTCTGATCTTCTTTTATACAGGGTGTTTTAAATTAAGTGAGCACTATTGCTAACTAAAGTAACAAAGTAGTAGTATTTTTACAACCCAGTGGAGTTATTTGGTTTCAACTGGAAGATAGATGACTTTGGAGAGGATGGCATCGGTTGCAGGTCGCATAAAGATGACGATGACGGTGACGGCAACGGTTTTAAGTCATTTGTAGTACAGAGAATTTTATTTGATATTTTTTTCTTCTGATTCTTGGAGTCCTCCAAACAGCCCTCAACGACAGTAGTAGACTTCCAGTCACCCAGACGCTTAAGGTTGTTTATTCTTTCGCCGGAGTCTGCTAGGAACGTTGCCGAAAAACGTCTGAAACTGTGTCCTGTATAACGTTCCGGATTAGGTAGGCGTAAATATGCGGCAATTTCTGCTGGCATCTTACCAAAAGTGTTTACGCCAACACATTGAACTGAGCATTTTCCATTCTTATAATGAATAAAAAATCGGCGGTGTGGAATGGTAGGTGGTCGTAAATCTGCGTACTTTCAAATAGGTACTATCATTTATTTCTTCAGATAAAACAAATGATCTTGACGAATGATTTTTGGAATCAGAAATTTTCACAACAATTAGGTTGCCTTTATCTTGAATGTCGTCGACAGTGATATTTACAAGCTCGGATCTGCGGAGAGCGCCAACCAGTGCAAAAATGGTACTCACTTTAATCATCAGGTATACCTCATCAGGAGCTAGCATAACCCTGGATATATCTTCTTTAGTAAAAACTAAAAACTTGCGCTTTCTGTGCTCGAAAACCAATATTTTTTTGTTTAAGAAACGACGTTAGCTTATGGAAGTTTCCTATATCCAAATTTTGTTTTATTTTTACTAAACTTTTTACCATCGAATAGCGGGACCATAATGTATTAGATTTCAAAACCTCACTTAGGTCTGAAAAATACGCCAGAAATACCTCTTCCTTATAAGTTTTGGCCCCTTTCTCCTTACACCATGTAACAAAATGGTCGTATTGCTTCTCATACCTCAGTCTGGATTTGGCAGGAAACAGCTCGGAATTAGCTTCATTTGCAGCCTTCAAAATGGCTTCGGGAAGTTCTTCATCGGATGAATCCATTGTATCGGATTCGGCTTAATGTGGTTTAATTTAGAAGAAGGTCACTTCCAAGACGTTTTGAACAACTTTGACGTTTTAGTAACAATTACACGCTTGGGTTGTCATAGCAAGTGGTATCAAACCCGGGTGGTTTGATAGTTGTTTCTCCCTAGTGCGGGAAAGTGACACTTTCAAAACTAAAATGCGTGCAGGAAAGTGGGTTAAAACGCACGGTCGTAGAAAAAATAGTTTTCAAGCATTGGAACGATATGGTCAAAGGTATCCCGAACGTAATCATCCAAACAGAAGATATTTTCTTAAGTTGTATAGAAAATTCAGAGATAATGATACTGTTTTTCTAGAGCTAAGAACTAAGAAACAATTCATAATACTCGTAAATGAACAAGTAGAAGTGAATGTGTTGGCATATTTTGAAGCGTTAAGCTCATCTACAATTTGGAGAATTCTCACGAAATTCAAGCTTGTGCCCTACAAGTACCGACCAGTGCAAACATTACTATGATAATGAAAGAAGATTTATCTTTTCTCAATGGTTTGAAAATATGTGTAGGCAGAACTGCAATTTTTTAAAATCCATTTTATGGACCGACGAAGCAAATTTTTCAAGTAGGGGTATGTTTAATCGTAGGAACATTCACTATTGGTGTCGAGTTTGTTTATTTATTGCTCATCTAAGAAATCGCACAATTCAGTATTAATGCGTGGTTTATTTAAATTGGCAGCAAAATAGTTGGGTCAGTTTTTTATGAAGGTACTTTAACAGGCAGAAGATACGTTGATATACTATCAGAGGTACTGGAAGAATATTTGGATGATCTCAATTTGGAATCACATAACCAAATTTATTTTCAATAAGATGGAGCTCCTCCCCATCAGGTACGCAAAGTCAGAATATTGTTGGAAAGTCTTTTTCAAGATGGGTGGATTGCTTCAAATGGTCCTACATTAAACCTCCTAGATCTCCTAACATAACTTCCCTAGACTTTTACTTTTGGAGATATGTCAAGAACGAGGTCTATAAAAGAAGATATACGAGTCTGGCTGAACGTCAAGATAGTATAGACACATTATAGCATCTATCGACGGCAGACCGCTTTAAAACCTACGCAACGTGCTCTAATGAATACTCGAAAATATATTGAACCAACCGGCGATATTTTTGCACATTTCATCTAGTTTGTATTTGTTTTTTTAAACTGTAATAAAATATTTATATTATACCTGTGTTTCATCTCAGCCAACTTGTTAAAAAAATAAATATCCACAGCCAAATTGTTAGAGAGATGAAGAAGTTAATAAGTATAAGCAATTGTTTTTCTGTTTTCACCATCTCAATCAGCGTGAAAAATACTACTACGTTGCTAATTTAACCGACTTTGTCTCTAGAATATTGAAAAAGTTAGCAATAGTGCGCACTTAATTTGAAACACCCTGTATAATTGGAACTATTCCATATAGTCAGTTCTAAAATTTGTAATTATTCTTTTAGAATTATTGTTTTCAACCTTTAAAAAAGTTTTGTAACGTCGCTGCTATCTTAATAGACCTGTGTCTAATTCAAACTTAACACGAAAGGTAGAGAAAAAGAACTTTAACGTCTCTACAAAGAAATAAATAAATCTATCTTAATCACCTAAATACTTATTGTGCCATTTAAATTTCCGATGAATTTTTGAATAATTAACCTTTTGATCCCATAGCGTGACCAAATTAGATTAGTTTTTTCATATAATTACAAAAAAACGCATACATAAGCGTGTGAAAATAGATGTTATATTTTTGTTTAAACTTATTATTGCCCATTCACCACGTAAAGTAAATTGTTCTATAAAATTGAAAGGAACAATTTCATTTAATTCTGTATTTGTATCACACTGGTTGACGTTTTTCGAGTTTTTTGAGTACAAGAAAACATTCCATCTCATTTAATAATGAGATTGACAGAATTCTATGCAGAACGGTTTATACATAATAATCAGTAAAATTACAGCAACTAAAAGTATATAAAGGATCAGAAACTGTTTAAATAAAAAAAAAGGGTAAGTAGGTCAATACCTGTACAACTTAAGATATGCTAATAACGTTTTCATTTCACATAATAAAATAGAACTAACTAGTTTGCTAAGCGAACTAAATTCATGAAAAAAGAAAGTAGACCTCAATATGAATTATTCAAAAACGAAAAATTATGACAGATACTGATGAAGACGCAATAAATTTAGAGGCGCTCGAATCTGCAATATCTGAAATTATTGAAACTGGGAATAATGAGCAGTATTTCTGTAGAATACATTTGTTGGAGTGAAGGTACTGAATAAGTCAACAAGTTTGATTGTCATGGTACCAACTGACGAGCAATATATTTTGAAAAGCCACCTTCCTTTTTCTATCCACAGTTTTGGACCATTTGGATTGAAGTAAATCAGAAAGTATCTACTAAAAAAATTGATGATATAGACGAATTTTTGAAACGAACCATTGGTTTCTGGAAACTAGGCAATAATTGATGGGATATATAAAAAGTATTCTTCGATTTTCACTGTAAAATCTCAAGATTTTAACGGATGTTGAAAAGATCATGGTCGAAGCGTGAAGAGGTGGGTGGATTTGATATAATACTGTCAATAAATGAGCAGATCAGAGGAGAAAGTTCAAAAGGAACGCTCAAAATTGATTGATAGCAGTGTGTTCAATTACAAATATTACTGATCTAATTGATCTATTGATCTATTGATCTAATTCACTCATATTAGATATCATTTGTGTTAGACTTAGGAAAATTTTCTTTATAAACACAAATAATAACAAACGAAACGTCGTTTGTGCCACTGAAAACATACGAATTATGAGATTATTAAGCGAATGTGAAGAGTAATAACAAGCTTGGAAGAAGGAACTCAAAGGAAAGAGGACCCTTCGGCTTGCAGATGATGAGGAAATATGTGCTAACGATAGAAATTGCCTAGAATAAATAGCACACAAACTAAAAGAAGAATGCAGAAATTTGGACTGCAGATAAACGTAGAAAAGGTAATGTAGTCGTTTATAGGACCGAATAAAACCAGCGTATAACTAAGCAACTATGAAATTATAGGGAGATATGAATATGAAGGAGTTATTTTTGACGCAGAAAGGACAAATGAAACAAATGAAATGTATAATGAACAGAGCAAGAACAATAAATAAATCACCGAATGGAATACTGAAATAGGAAAGCCACGAAAACATAGAATCTACAATGCAATAATTAGGAGTAGATTGGTATATGAATTGGACACGTGGAAAATAGAAAATTAGCTGAAGAAATAGATAAGGGAATGGACGACTTGAGCGAAACAAATAAAACGTCAAGGTTAGATCGGGTTAGAAACTCAACAATAAAGAGCAAATGAGCCTGAGAGAAAAAGTTATAGAACAAACCGAGGAGAAGCAGTTGATTTTGTTTGGGCACGTTCAGAGTATGAGGGAGAAAAGATTGCTAGAAAAAATAATGCAGTGGATCTCACAGGAGAATTGAAAGAGAAGAAGACCAAGACCTGTAGGTTGATTTTTTATTTGGCTTTTATCTTACTCTCAGTTCTCAGTAGGAGCCTTATCGAACAAATTGTAAATCAAATGTCAAAAAGTAATGTGACGAAAAAGATATAAGTGTACGTAATTCAGATATTTATGAATATCCGAGACTTGATGCGAAAAAATCGGAAGTGAAATGATGATGTGAAAAAATAATTCTGTTAGATAACAAAAATTTCTAATACGACCCCTCGTTTCTGAATTATAGGCATTTAAAGTTGTTAAATCAGAACTTAAACATAAACATATTTTCTAAATTATACATTCGAACATTATGATTCTTTAATGGATGATTATGTACGTCCATGTAGTATATTTGACGCAATAAATTCTACAATACTATTTGAAGGCCAGGGGCGGCTCATGTCCAATGGTTAATAATCTGTAATGTTTCAGGAACAACCTGTACAATCTAAAGATACCAAAAACGAATTTTTCAATTGATTCTTTTGAACAAAAAAAACTCTTTGTTTAAATCTATAAAATTTATGGCTTAGGAGATATGTAGATTTTTAGATCGTTTACATGCCAGGGAAACCATTCCACATTCTAAAGATTTTTTGTCCCGGATGAATCAATTCAATGATAATAAATTCTGTTTATCATTAACTGAATAATATTTATATAGTTAATATTTTGTTGTTTGAAATTAAATTCGTGTTTTTCATATTGTTCATATTTGTAGTTGAAGCATCAATAGAGAAAAAATTATCCAAAAATCAAGGAATCATATGGAAATAAATACTTTCAATATAACCCTTTATCCAATCCGTTATTGATTAGAATAGTAAACCAAACAAGCCTGGAAAGAAAAGTTGAGGAAAAGACAATTGAATATTATACAAAATTTGATTTAGTCCAGCAATAAAATCTGGTAATCGAGTTAATAACTCTGATCATCATCTAAAATTTTTATTAACGGTAAGTCAAGTACCGCCACAAAAGAGCTCTAATTGCCGCATCGAAAGCCTTTAGATTGTGCTAGTTAATAAGAACAACTGGCAGTATAAAACTTGAACAATTTGTCACGTAAGATAAATATAAAAGATGACAATAGTAATAATGATAATAATAACACGAGGTGATATTACAAGTCACTTAATTATGTATTGCTTGTCTAAGTCTGTTTTAATACAATGGAGAATTGATGATTACTGTCATTGTGTGACACCGCAAAATATAGAGAAAGTAGATCTTCTTTTGTTATCATAGAAACAGGTGTGGAATCAGAAGTTTTGTTATCGGAAAAAATAATGTTGGATTCATTTTGGTTCTAAGATTTGAATTCATATTAATCACACTAGATAAATAGAGCTATAAAAAACGACAGATGCGAAATATAACCCTTAATATTACGATCCCAATTTTGGGAAAACTAATAGCAGTAGGTACTACTGGGTACTCTTATCAGGGAAAAAGTTAATTTGCTCATATAAAGACAGTTTCTCTCTCCTCCGGTCGCTTCAGTTAGTTCTGCGCATCTTTTGCGCGCATAAGTATGCGCAGTATAGATAAAGTGAGTCGAAAGAGAGAGAAAATGAATATTGTCGGCACCGTAACGAAGAGACGTTTTTTCCCATAAGAACTATCAATGTAGGAGTATTACATATATGTATTTGGTTAGTAGAATGGAACTTATTGCAAATGGAGGACTATACAGTGCTTTTCAGATAAAAGTATCCACCTTTAATAACTTTTGTAATACTGGTATTTAGAAAAAATCCAAAAACACGTCAATTTATGTTGGAAGGGGTAAGCATTATGGCTTATTTAAACTTACTGGAAAAGCCACCCCCTCACCCCTAGCAGCATCCCCTTTATTTTTTTTAAATTACTTTTCATATTTTTTATGTAAAATTTGGATACTCCTCTTTGAGCTGATTTCAAAAATGTATAATACTTGTAGGTTAAAGTGGTTAGTTTATGAGATAAACAATTTTTCTTTTAAGAGCACAAATTTTACTTATTATTTACTTTCACCTTATTTGCCTGTACTAGAATGGGTTGTACAACAGTTCAAACTCTTTAATCTTTTTAACTGTGCTATTTATTATGAAGTTACAATAAGTGTTCAAAATGAGTACCATTCACTTCCATACAATGGTATAATCTATTTTGAAATGCCTCTCTGACATTGTTTAATACGGCTGGATTTAATTGTCGACATTCATTTTCTATCCTCTCTCGTAAATCATCCAGAGATTCTGGTTGGGTAGCATAAACTTTTGTTTTTAAATACCCCCATAAAAAGAAGTCTAGGGGTGTTAAATCCGGTGACCTAGGTGGCCACTCCATCATCTGCCCCCTTCTACCTATCCAACGAGCGGGGAATGTTTCGTTTAAAAATTGTCGGACAGGCATAGCATAGTGTGGGGGAGCTCCGTCTTGTTGAAATACCAGTAAATCTTCGGAAAGGTTATCATCATTTTCTATTATTGTTGTAATACGTGGGTCAACCCCTTCCCTGAGTAACTCAAGATATGATTCACTATTTAAATTTCCGTTGATGAAGAAAGGTCCGACAATGTGGTCACCTAGGATACCACACCAAACGTTTAACTTTTGGGGATGTTGTGTATGGAATTCACGCATAATATGTGGATCACTTTCAGCCCAATATCTACAATTATGCCTACTTACTAAACCATTTAATGGCCATGAGCATTCATCAGAAAAGCAAATATTTTTTAACAATTGTGGATTGTTATTGATAATTTGCGTCATTGATTCGCAAAACTCTAGACGACGATCAAAATCATCTTCATTCAACTCGTGCACCAACTTAACTTTGTATGGGTGGTACTTGAATTTATGTAGAACTCGGAAAACTGTAGAAGATGAAACACCGATCGCTCTACTTATTGTTGACAACGATTGGGGTTGTTGAGCCTCTAAGCTGACTTGCCCTAAAATTGCCACTTGGATTGCTTCGTTATTTACGAGTCCCTCTCGCTTATGCACTTTATTGCAAACAGACCCTGTTGTGGTAAATTTCTCCATCAGCTGAATTACATACTTATGAGTTGCATGTCTTCCGTCATGTAATTCGTTAAATATTCTAGCAGCAGCTCTTGCACAATTATTATTTTGGTAGTATAAACCTACAATTTCAATTCTTTCTTGCAAAGAGTAAACCATTTCAGAGAAACAAAATAAATAATGTATCAAATTACACTATCAGTAGTGACTACAAATTCTAGTTGACAATGTCAAACTTTAATAAAAAGTAGAGTTTTTTGTTGTTTGGATTTTTTAAGTAGAATAAATAGCACAGTTAAAAAGATTAAAGAGTTTGAACTGTTGTACAACCCATTTTAGTACAGGCAAATAAGGTGAAAGTAAATAATAAGTAAAATTTGTGCTCTTAAAAGAAAAATTGTTTATCTCAAAAACTAACCACTTTAACCTATAAGTATTATACATTTTTGAAATTAGCTCAAAGAGGAGTATCCAAATTTTACATAAAAAATATGAAAACTGATTTAAAAAAATAAAGGGGATGCTGCTTGGGGTGAGGGGGTGGCTTTTCCAGTAAGTTTAAATAAGCCATAATGCTTGCCCCTTCCAACATAAATTGACGTGTTTTTGGATTTTTTCTAAATACCAGTATTACAAAAGTTATTAAAGGTGGATACTTTTATCTGAAAAGCACTGTACTATAATGAAAATGACAGAAAAAATAATTCAAAAGCGATCTGAACACGGAAAAGGAAAGGGGGTGAGTTTTTAAGGATACACACGGTTTATCTCAATTTTCGGTAAAACTAGAAATTCTATGAAAAAAAGTCAAATCGCAAAGTTGTGGGCAATAAAAAGATCTACAGCTTTTGTATCGGCACTTTTTTCATATAACCTCAAAATTTAAGTGAAAAATTGAAATAACAAATTTGTTTTAATAGTTATGTATAATTTTTAGATATTTATGAAAAATTTATACTACAATTACTTATGTTTATTAATGTAACATGGAATCTCACGTTTTTCATGTAATTAGAGTGTGAAATTTTGATAAATAACCGAAAATTGTACGAATGATTGAAAAAAAATTGGATGCGATTTTTTTCGATTCTTTACGTTTTCTGAAAAAAATAACCATAATGATGTTAACATTTTTTTACACCCCCAGACAGTAGAGATACAATGATATTTTGACGTTTTATTTTTTTTTCATTTTACCGTGGGCGAGGATGCCCTATTTTCCCGCGATAATAAATACTAAATGTCGTTTGAAAAAAACTGTCATAGAGAGTAAACATTTCGATAAACAAGTCGTTGCTACTACGGGAGCAAAAGAAAGTTCTTTCCGGGAGAGAATAGGCCACTTTTGTCCTGCAAATCAGGGACGATTTTCATTCCGGCAAGAGAAAAAATATAAACCAAAAACTTGGTTATTTCAATTTTTCAGTTATGTGTTATCAATAGTACTTGTAGTTTTGTCAGGATAAAGTGATTTTTATCCTCAAAAACTCATCCCATTTCCTTTCCCGACCTAAGATCGCTCGTAAATTATTGTTCTTTTCATTTTTATTATATTTTCCTCGCTTTCCTAGGGGTTTCATTCTACTATTTTTTTTGTTCAAAATATTATCTACTCTGGTCTAATATTGAAGAACATAATTGTCGATAATAAAAATTTGATGAATAAGAATTTTATTCTAAACTTCTAATTTAAAATCATCGAAAAGTGCAGTCCAAATTTTGATCAGAGTTAAAAATTCGCTCAAATATACAATAATAGCCATTTCTTTCCTTGTGTGGGCAATGAATGTACTAATCAAATGAATCAATTAAATTTTGTGTGGTACAGGGCTTAAAAATATACAAAAATTAGTGATGTTTTTATGTATGCACATACATACATTTATACAAATATTCAACGGTGAATATTTTATCCAGTCAGGCCCTGGAATCAGTTCAGAATATATTATTAATAAGCATTATTGGTTCAGAATTGCACGACAAATTCAAATCCTTATTTAGTAACAATGATATCGTTTTTCATTGTATTGGTGTGCGCCTCGTAATTTGAGATCATGGCTTCGCTACAATAACTTGCAATCTGAATAGATATTGGTTTTTCCGCATGTTTAGAAACTGATCCAATATGACAAGACAAATTTCTCTCTTTTTTATTGCGTGTCCGTGTAAGTAATTCTAATATATATTCACGGTAAAGATTTGTGATGAAATTAATCAAATTGAACTATATTTATCGACTGAATCAGTGGATACAAAATCGTTCTATTGATATTTTGTCCATGGCTATTATTCAAATCTCGCGTTGCGTTCAATATTTCATCTATAGAATTATTTATGTGATATTTAACAGTTCGTTTATATAATTGGAACTCAAATTTAGAGTAACTGTTTTTTAATGTTTGATCTTTTATCACGTGAAAGTTGGTAGTTTTCTTTTGTATAAAAGTAGATCATATTTTTTTATCACTAATAACTTTATAATGATATAATTACTGTACAAACATTTCAATAGCACGGAGTTACGTTAAACATGAAATACTTAAGTGACATGAAAGATTTGTATGGTGATAAACTAGATTAGATTCTGTAAAGAGGGCATCGCTAAATATATGACAGATTTATTGTATTTTATATCTGACGTTATATTAGTTTGCATTGTCTTTTAAACGGATCCTTGAAACTCCCTGTTTATTCAGTTCTTGCTCAATGTTTGCTGCAATGCCGATCCATCTGCTCTGAGATATCTTCCCTCAAATGATTTCGATACATAGCATTATGCTTAACACTTCTAGAACATGCATTCAGTTTCTAAGGAAACTAGTCATAAGTTTTTGGTAATTGATTATGATTTATGCCGGTCTATCTTCTCTTGAGATGCCGCTGCGATGTCGATCACTTCATTTCTTGAAAGGACTTCGTGACGTAGTATTGTGTTTCTTAGTTCTAGGACGAGATTTAATCCCTGATAAAATTAGATATAATCTAACTGATCACGGTTTTTGCCGATCCATCTTCTGCTGAGATGTCGATATCTTCATTTCTTGAAAGGATTTCGATGCGTAGCATTGTGATTATCACTTTTAGAACGTGCATTCAATCTCTAACGAAATTGGACATAATTTTCTGGTAATTGGTTATGGTTTTTGCTGATCTATTTTCTCTTGAGAAGCTGCTGCGATGTCGATCGCTTCATTTCTTGAAAGGACTTCGTGGTGTAGTATTGTGTTCATTAGCTCTAGGACGAGTATTTTATCCCTTATATGATTAAGACATAATCTTCTGGTAACTGATCGTCCTTACAGCTACTTAACTGTCTGAGTAAATAAGGTAGTGGGCGCAAATCTTATTTTTCTTATCAGTTTCAGATATATGAATAAATAGTTGTACTATAAAAGCATTTTTATCTAGTGTTGTATCAAAATAACTGATACAATAATGTGGGAAAACTATCATCAATGATTTCCTTCTGTTATGTAGATAATTGTGAAATCAATTATTTGAATCATTGATGTCACTTCAAAATTAAATGATACATAATGCCAAATAAGTTCTCAATATTTGTGAATACTTAGTCTATGAACTCAACTTGTCGGGATTTCGGTGCATGACTGAAGAAGATTATAGTAAACAGTAGTTATCTCAAAAAGACACATAAATCATTCAAATATTTAAATTTACATTTTAAATAATTTAAACAACTTGGTGAAACATAATCTGGATGTTCTATAAATATACAACTATTTAATGTACACAAACGACCAAAAAGGCAACAAAAGTAGTTGTGTATACAGTATGTATAATTAGTATTAAAAGCTGTCATTTCGTGAATTAGAATTTCATATTTAAACAGATGAAACTTTTTTTGTCTCCTGATATATTAGCTTTTCTGATCATTTTTTTTGTTCCAGTCATTTTTCGGCAGAACATATAATAACATCAGCTCCATATCAGAATGCAAAAACAACGGTCAGTGTGTCATCAACAAGAAAAACCGTACAGCTTGCAAAGCCTGCCGACTTAGAAAATGCTTGCTAGTAGGTATGTCAAAAAGTGGATCTCGATATGGCAGGCGTTCAAACTGGTTCAAAATTCATTGTTTACTACAAGAGCAACAGCAACAGCAACAACAAGCCGTTCCAAATATGGCGGCAGCAACGAATATGCTGCGACCTCATCCGTATCTATCTCCACTTTTTCGAAATCACGCCTTAACAACTCAACATACGACGAGAGATACTGGAAAGTCTTCGGAATCCGATAGTGGCGCTTCATCAGCAGATCCAGAAGATGATCTCCGATCCAACAGCGCGCTAAGTTTTCTTAAATCATCTGCATCACCTACTAGTGACCGTGATTTTTATGCTTCTAAAAAACTTCCGTCCCCTTCAAGTGACTCTGAATTTTTCGCACGGAAAAAAATCGTTACTAGTGCCTTAAATAATGTGCCTTCTGTTTCACCTGCGTCTTTGCCTTCGGTATCACCAAGCGGTGTTGTTCCTAAGTGGTTGCCTCCCTTACAAGGACTCGGAGATCCTACAGCTTGGAAAGATGTATGGAGAGCTCCTCCTCCAATCGCAGCACCAGCGCCCGATCAAGATCAACCCATTGATCTTTCTGTCAAGTCTCAAAGTACCGCTTCGTTATCGAATCATTCTGATGAATCTGATGACGATCAGGAACTCAATATAGATGTAGGAATTGATGAGCCTTCGAAGTCTATGCCATTAGACTTGACTTTAGATAGGCCAGTGACAGATGTTACTAATTGAGCATTTGTGATTGTACAATTATTTAATTGGGACTTCGTATTATGTGTGCCAGTAAATAGAGCAACAGTTTTTTCAAATATATTCAACGAGATAGGATTAATGAAATTATTATTAAATCTGATTCCATGAAATTCCAGATATTAAATTGAATTTTCAGAGGAAAAACAATTTATTTCAAAAGCAAACGTGGTCTAGTAAAATATCATTTAGAAAACGACTAACTATACGGAATAATATTGCGAACAAAAAATGCGACACCATACACAAAGTTAAGTGGACGCTCAGAAAGATAGAATGTACGCTTGTTGGAGTATCTATTGCGCTCTTCTTTATCAAGTTTCTGGAACTCAAACTTCGTTCAACTTTGATCCTTCAATAAATTTTAGGTCATCCGCTGGCTTCACTTTAGATAAGTCTTCATATTCTATCCCAGATGATTCCACTTATCGAGCTCTGGTATTATGTAGCGCCTTACATCAAGCGAGTATTATTATTAAGATGTTTCTGTTCCCAACCGTCAGAATCTGCAGTCGTTTCTTTCCATCAGTTCGAGGTGCATACTTAAAACCTCTTATAACTCTCAAGATAGATTTGCTCTGCCTAATGTATTTCTTCTAACTCTTCTGGTCGTTGTCTTATACTTTCTTGTTTTAGCCAGTAGATTAACCCTCCCTTTGTTTCTCATTCTCTCCTGGTTTATCAGCTACCTCTCAATTCTCTCTATTCCAATGTGTCCTGGTATTCAGAATAGGTAAGTTCGTTATATATGTATGATTGGTTATAGTTAACGATTTCGAAACCATTCATACTAAATAAGGCTCATCTCCCAATACCATAAATTTGCACTTGGACTTAGAATATTTATTACTAAAGGTGGTCCAACCAAAATGCACGATGTTAATTGTAAATGAAACAAAAAGTTTTCCTTTAGCTCTTGAATTGTTCTTGGCTTATTGACGTACACTTTTTCTTTCAAATATCCCCAAAGAAAGAAGTCCAACGGTGTCAAATCACATGATCGCGACAGCCAATTAACATCGCCACGACGTGAGATAAGACGACCATTGAATTTCTCGCACAAAAAATCCATTCTTTCGTTGGCTGTGTGGCAAGTGGCACTATCCTGTTGGAACCACATATCTTCCAGGTCCATATCCTTAGTTTCTGGCCACAAGAAGTCGGTTATCATCTCGCGATGGCGAATACCATTCACGGTAACTGCTTGGCCGACCTCATTTTCGAAGAAGTATGGCCCGATGACGCCGCCAGCCCATAAACCGCACCAAACATTCACTCTTTGTGGATGCATCGACTTTTAAACAATCACTCGTGGATTCTCATTTGCCCAAATGCTGTAATTCTGCTTGTTAACGAATCCTTTGAAGTGATTTGAGTGTGCCTCGTCGCTGAAGATGATTTTCTTTGTAAAGTCACCATTCACTTATGTCTGTTCAACCAACCATTTGGCGTAGTGAAGACGCTTGAAATGGTCAGCAGGCTTCAGCTCTTGAGTTCGTGAGATGTTTAATTGTTGAGCACGACGACGAGTCGAGGTTGATGGCTCTTCTGCCACACAATCGCGAACAACAGCAATGTTTTTCGCAGAACGAACGGGGCGACCATGCACAGGTGTTTTCACATTTCCTACAGACCCGGTTTGCTAAAAGTTGCGCACAATTTTCCCGATTGTGGACACATGTGGTCGATTATGCTGACCAAAAAAATCACGAAGTGCACGAAATGCATTTTGATTTTATCACCCATTTTCGTAAAAGGCTTCAACAATCTTAACGCGCTGTTCAATTGTGTACCTCTCCACAGTTGAATTTATCAAACACTGAAACAAAGAAATGTCAAATTAAGTTGGACAAAAATTTGACATTAAGACGCGACTCATAATTAACATCATGCATTATAGTTGGACCACCTATTATCTACATTCGTTTGTAATGTACCATGTGTATACCATTTAATGTAATTCTCTACTCAATATATATCTCAAACTTTGTGATATGCTGTCTACTACTGAATGCACTCCCGTTAATTATATTTAAAGCTGCCTTAGGGAATTTTTTACCGCTCCTGCTTCTGTAATACATATGCAGATTAGTTATTGGATTATAGAGATATTGTATCTTGTTGTCCGTAAGCTGTTTCTACTGCTCCAATCTATATATACCTCTCTACAATGGCGCCTTAAGATATTTTTTCCTGCAAGGTATCTGCATGTAATTAGCACCATTTATGATTTATTTGTAATCTTCTTTGTGCAAGGTGCGCAGAAAACGATTCCAAAATAAATTGAGGGAGCTTCAAGATGGCAATCTTCTTTGAATTTTTTTTATTTCATAATTACAGTTACACAGTAAGTAACTTAATTATCAGATGTAATATCAGTTAAAATCCGTAGCAAATAATGTAAATGTGTTCTTTTTCTCGGCAGAAGTAACGCATTCAAGCACAGGGTGTTAGGCTAGAAACCGTAGTTTATCATTTTTCCTACCAACTCTAAGATTCTTTCTTCTTCAAAATACTAACTTGGAACTGATGGGTTGGCTTGTTTCGCCCTTAGGCATCGTTACTTCCTTCCACTTACTTGAGTCGCTGTTCGCTCTAGGTCAGCCTTTTTGGTGTGTGGAACTCCTTGAATTTATTGACCACAATAGTGTCTGCTGACAGCTTGCCGATGTACGCCTGAAATTCTATAGTTCGTAGTACATGTGCAGAGTATCACCTTGCACTCCATGATACATAGGATGCCATTAGTGTGCAAAATACTTGTCCAGAAAAGAATTGTGTGAGGTAAAGCTCAACTTCGTCATGGTGTTCTTCTATCCAAGGCTGTCCGCTTGGGATCAATCGCTTCGTCCACTTTTCTCTTTGATCTTGCTCCCAAGCAATTTGTCATTTTTCTATTATTGGAATTCTTCAAATTCCTTTGCTTTTCTAGAGTATATCGACATTTTTTCCGAAGAAACAAGCTTCACTGGAATAGTTTCTGCAATCACTATTAGGACTGGCTCTTTTACCGCACAATCAACTGAATTGTCTCTCAATGTCGCTCTTCTCTGCTTTTGTGATAGCCTTTTTTGATACTTCTGTACTTTCAGAGCTCCGATCAACATCTCAAGCCGTACAAAAGTATCGACTCTCATTCGCCACCGCTCCACTGACGTCGGTCATCAACTTGCTTAATATTGCAACACTCGTTGCGGTTCTGTCAGCTACAAGGCGAATCTGCTCTCAGAAGTTCCCTACAAATTTAGTAGAATTAGTAAGGAAGACGATGATTGTCGAAATATCTTCGGGCGGACTCTATCGCGTTAAGATGTTAAATAAAAAAGCGCGCGACATTTTTTGACTAATTTTTCCTTACGTCGTTCTATTAGTTATTCTAAATGAAGAGTCAGTCAACAATTTATTTAAATTTGATTCAATATTATTCCAAAAATTGATAGCTTAGCGAAATTTATAGACAAATGATGTTACTTGACCACAATTCTATCAAAAATTGGTGTCTACAATGAGAACAAATTCTATTGGAAATTTTTAGAAATACCTACGGATTGTTTTTATTATCATAACTTTCGTTAAATATTATATTAAAATGTACAGTTGGAATTGTCACTAGGCCAGTGTATATATTAAATATTATGTAAAAAAGATTTATATATATTATTTATATTTTTATACTTATTGCTTTGTTAAGTTTGATATTTGAATCAACGTATAGATTAATGAATGTAAGAGGTATATTCAAATTTTTTTAATAGAAACCATGTAAGAAAATAACATAAAATGAGCTGAAGCAACTGATTAATGGAAATAGTGTATTTCTATAACGATTAACTCATTTTTATGGAAATGATTTCACTAGAAATTACCAAACAAGGTAAATACGAACAAATTTTCATGTAACAATTTATATTTTATGATAAATATTAGAATAACAATAATTATGGTACTATTCATGCATGTTATCAGGTGATATACAAAATATAAACGAACCTTCATATTTCGATAGGTTATTGTTGTATGTTAATGAGTTATTAAAACTTTGTATGAGGTTCATTTACATTAATCACTTTGAATGTTCATCCAGAGAAATTATCTTAAGTGTAAACTGTATATTTCCTTTTATTTCTGTTCCATTGATAGTGTATACTGGAAATGAACTATTGATAAAATAACACTACTAACTTTCGAAAAATGAATTGGTTTAGAAACCACCATACATCCAGAGATAAGGATTAAGTGAAAAGATGATAGTACACACTCCCACCAGTAAACTCTCCACCCCAGTCCGCGTTTTTTTGAACCCATTGAATCAAATACTCCTTTTCTACTCTCCTTATCACTTCTCACGATTCGGATGAGGAATAGGGCTCTTCTTGTACCAAATGTTTCCATTTATTCCTGTACCCTGATAATTTAATCATTCCAAAAATAGTACTTTATTTCTTATTTTATACCTACCGTATTTGGTATGTTCATTTTCTTCTTACTCTTCTATATCTATATTTGCGGTATCTTCCTTATTTGTATTACTTTCTTTTTCTTAGGTTTCTCATGGTTCATTATTTGGAAATTCTTGGTTCGTAGACTTTCCCTTCTTTGTATTCATCAGTATTTGATTTAATACTTTATTTGTATAGAACTATTTGTATTTTATTCTTTTGTATATAATTTTTAGAGTTTTACTATTAAGTTTTCAATATGATTGAATCTATTATTTGAAAAATACGCTGAGATATCACCTTTTCTATTCCTTAATATTCACTATTGTGAATTTAATTTTCTTGTTCCCTATTCCAGAATTTCATTATTCTCGTTTTATTCACAGAGCACATCATCTGTATATATTCTTCCATGCCCCGTCTTTATCTGTTTTCTTTTTATTTTCTTTATCTTTCCTTTGTCTTTTTTGATCTTCGGTATCTCCATTTTAGTTTTGGTTGGATGATACCGTTTGGTCATCCATTTTTTCCAGTCCGTTTATATTTTATTTTTTATTATTTCATTTATTTTCATCTTGGATACTATTTATCTCCATAAGGCATGTGGATTGCTGGAGGATTTTATTTCTAATTCTACGTGCTACGTTTTGAATAAAAAATTTCTATTTTCTAAAATTTCTGAAATATTCAGAGGAGCAGTGCAGATCTCACTACAGATTCAGTGATATGCGTAGTTGAGTTTTCTGAACAGTCCCAGAATTTGATCACTGTTAGTGAATGAATGCCTGAAAAATCTAGGGGATCATACGCAGCATTCTGAAACAATTTGGTATCATATAAAATTTCAAGAATCCAGATCACAAAAATCAGTTTTAAGAATAATGAATGAAGAAAGTATTGTGGCTCACAGTAGGTTGTATTTTAATAAAATGTGTTTGCTCCCATAATTTTTATACGAGAGAAGAAGGGAATAGATATTTCTTCTGGATTTTAAACAGATTTCGATATTGCGATTCGTTCCATAACTTTATTTTGAAGTTATTGAGACATCGACTTTCCAACTTTTTGAACAACCCAATATTCATCAAAAGTGGAGTAGTGCAGATCTCACTTCAGATTGAGTGATATGCGTAGTTAAATTTTCTGAACAGTCCCAGAACTTGATCACTGTCAGTGGATGAATGCCTGAAAAATCTAAAAGCTTATAAGCAATATTTTTAGACAATTTGGTGTCATAATAATTTCAAAAATCCAGATCACAAACATCTGTTTGAAGAATAATGAATGAAGAAAGTATCTCAGGATTATGGTCAAATTAGGTTGTATTTTAATAGAATGTTGATTTATTTACATAACCAAACTCTACTACTGAAAATTATGGAAAAGCTAGAATTCTGCCGAAAACAAAAACATTTTTCACAAGAGGGAAATTTACAAGTATACTATCAGAACAATCGAAAAATTTGATACCTAAGGGTTCGTTCCCATAATTTTAATACCAAAGATGAAGAAAATAAATATTTTTTATGGATTATAAGCATATTCCAACTAACTTTGTGATTTGTTCCATAACTTTATTTTGAAGTTATTGAAAAACCACCCTATTCAATAACTATATTTGTAATCTTTGTATATTTTGTACTTTGTATATTTGTATCTCTGAATTAGGAGCAGATTTTTCTAAAAAACTCGTTTTTTCGGTCTAAATCGTTCTTCAAATTCACAAGTGAATCAGAAAACTATGAAATTTCCAATTTCTCGGATGAATTAAAATCACTCATCAATTAATGTTTTCTTGATAAGCTAAAATTTTCCTTAGTATTATTCATTAAATTTACATGTTCGAATACAAAGAGAGCAAAAGGAAAACATGCATATAATTTTGGTTTTTTTTTAATTAATATTTTGTCTAATACACTCAGATAATATGTTTTCATGATAGTACCTAGCTCTCTAATGAAATCATTAGAGTACCTACAAGTATGTGATTTTGACATCACCTTGATAATAATTTGGATGTACCTCATATTTAACTTCTATACCTGTCCAAGTAGTAGTTGAACTATTTAAATTTCATTAAGAATGTGATCTGCGCAAGTTATTTAATTTTGGATTATATAGAAAACTAAATTTGTAATTTCATTTCAATAATATCCTAGTGTTAACAGGTTGAAAGTATGTGAGCGAGGAGTATCCTTTACTTGCGAGTAGTATACTATACTCTATCTACAACTATCACGAAAAATGCAATATATTATTTATTTGGATCAAGATTATTTTTATATTAGTACTATTACTACAGTTCAGTTACAATCTAGCCTCGTGGAAGTTGTACGTGTGCTAGTTCTAATATTGTTAGAACTTTATATGGTTTTTGTTAATTCCTTCAAAAATTCTTCTTTTTGGCTCTTATTTTGTAATTATGTAGTCGTCTATGTGAACTTGGACAACAAACGTTGATGTAAGGTGCATTAACCATTAAGGTAATTTGAAAATAAAGATTTTAATGTAGTTCCAATGGAAGATAATTTATATGAACGCAAAATTCACCAGGCACTGTTAACGATCTAGATGTCTTCGTTTCGCTGACAGGTATGTTGATTATAAAAGCTCCGTTGGGATCTCTATTTGGATTAAATGGATATTCTGGTTCTTATTCAGTTCTTCTGATATAAAAGTCTTATTTTGGTGGACTACCTTCGGATTGGCATTTTAGAACACTTGGAGGTTCATATAATTATCCATATGGAAATTATGGTGAATATTATCTTCGACTTCTTATCTAATTCAAATAGATACATGTATAACACATGATTAGTAAAAGAAATGTTTTCTGCACTGATTGCCAATCCTTTAAGTTCTTTTTTGCCCTTCGAATTCGAAAGTAGCAGATGTTCCGTGGTTCCGGACGGGTATCTCTAATACATTGTCAATATTATTCAAGTGACAAAACTAAGAATTATAATACTTATAGTATTCTCTTGATTAATCCATGAATTGATAGTTATAGATATCTTTCGATTGGCAACTATTATAGAGATTCGTTAAATTTTTATAATTATATGAATAAAAACCCGTACATACTATCAACGTTACATCCTTTTTGAAACAATAGCTTAGTATGATTCCGAATCAGTTTGAAACTAATCGCATGCGCACTTTCAAAATTATCGTTCACGGGGAGATAAGTCAGAAAGTCCGCATGCGATCGGTTCCAAACTGATTCGGAGTCAGACTGGCGATCTAAACTAATATATGAATAATAACTTGCGAGAGATAAAATAATGTGATACAAACAACCGTCCTTATCCTCTAAGAATGAAACGTATTTTTTAAATGTCAAATTCTAGTGGATAAATTATTGGCTTTGGCAGAAATCAACACTTGATGTCACGTACAATCAGTAATTAATCTTTATAAACAATATATATGTAATTTATCCCTTATATAATAATACAATTGATCAATTTTGATCGTTTCTGTTTTGTGGTTAATGTAAAACCATGAAGGTAGTATCTATTTATGTAATAGTAATGACACTGATTGTGGTATTAATAAATTATGGTCTTTCTCTATTGATGGTTTTTGGAACGTGTTGAAAACATCTTATGTTCGAAATGAAATAACCTGAGAAGTAAATCATAATTTGAATGTTCCAGAAATTATTGGTAAGCAAGATCATATTTTATGATTCCACTCATTCAAAATTTGATCATCTGACATCAATATACGACAATTAGCTCTAGTCAACAATTTCTGTTGTATTTTGTGTCGCTGAAAATATGTTGAGAATTTTGGCAATTACTTTCAAGAAATACAAGTCATACAACTTTTAGAAAGGTAACATATTTTTCGGAACGCTACTAATACAGAGAAAAAATGCGGGTTTCTCTTAGAATGTCTTCAATTGTGACAGTAATCAAATCAAACTTGTTAAATTTAAAGGACAAGAAAAGTTGATCGTTGTAGGTTTCATATTTTCAAAAAAATTTTTTTCATGTTCAATGTTTGTGATAATTTGCAACCAAGCACGTCAAGGCAAAAATGTGCATTAACTTACAGTAATTAAATGTACTGAAGAAAGTAAATTATTTTTCCGAAAACACTTTAGTTTATTTCAAGATTATTGAGAAAATTTAAACCATTAACTTTGTGGTCATAATACTCGATGCTAGGGAAAATATTTTCGGCCCTCAATAGCCTGAATTCCGCAGAAATTTGATCTTATGGAAGATTTTCGGTTATAATTTTAAGCTGCTTAAGGGATTGCCATTGTAATTAACTTCGAAAATCAAGAATTGATGACATGGGAGATATCAATTTGGCCATTTTAATGAACTTACCTGATACTAGTTTCTAGAAATTCCGCAGTTAATGTCTAGTGTTTTACCAAATTTGGCACCTTGGTAAAAGTTATGGTGAAATTTTTGTCGAAATCGGATTAATAAAGATGCCTCAATTGCCAAAGATCTACTTCGAATATTTTAATTAATTCGGGGCAGAGGTTTTCACTCTAAAACTTCATATAGGTTAGAAAACATACATTGCTCTTAAATCCCAAGTAGATAACTCGATAGCTAACAAAATAAAAATATCTAAAAGTGTAATAGAATTGATTTAGCATCCAGCGAGACTAGAATCTGGATAAAACAAAGCTGTGAGATGTCAATACGTTTCATCATCAACTTCATCTTTAATTTCGGTTATTATTCTGATCTATTGAACCGAAATGACCTGGAAAATTATTCAAATATAGCTCTAATTACAATTTTAAGTAAAATATAAAATTGAGTTGATATAATTTGCATTCTTTCAAAAAATTCACGTGCTAAATGACATTTTTCTGCCTCATTTGATTCGCAACCACCTCCTACACTTCCACAAAATATATAATTTTTCTCACTTGTTGTGTAATGTACTATATGGTTGTGGGATGTTTAGCAATTATGATTTGTAAGTATTATAGCATTAAAGAGGACAAAATTCGATTAGAAACTGAAAATTGTAGCAATACTTTTGTCAATTCACCTGTAACCTGTTATTCTCATGGCGTCATTTTTGTTTTCTTAAAGTAGTACAATTCAATCAACATATAGATCGCAGTTGTTCAAAGTTGATACATCACAAGATTTTGTGCTTGAATCTAGGGAGTACTAGCTCCAAAATAAATCCACAAACGATTATTGAAAGTATATAAAAACTACTACCCTCCAAAACATAATAAAAATACATAATGTGATTATGCAAGATCGAAGATCAACCAAAAGAGATTCATTAGAAGCCCTAGGCGTTTCATAAGTCGATATTTTTAATTAAAATTTTCGGTTACAAAAAGTTATGTGACACATTTACAAACAAAAACGCATTCGTACTCCACTCTGTCAATAATTGTAGGGTTATAGCAAAGATAACAATGATTTTGTGTGTAGTTTTTACCAGTAGATGAGATTGAGGCTACCACTAAACGAGGCTTAGGAGTGCTGCCTCGATGATTGAGCACAAAATGAATAGAGTTCCAGAAACTGCGCAAGAAGGTTCTTACAATATCAATCATTATTATACCTCGTTAACTTGGTACAGTCGAATATTAAATTTTAAAAATTGAATAGATGAGTAAAATGTACCTGCCTGTAAGGGCGTTTGGTTTAAACAGGGTACCAGACGTGAACTGAGCCCTTTTTGTACCTCATTCGTCTATTAGAACTTTGGTAGTCTTTTACGTAAATATTCTTGCCGCCATCGTACTATCCTTGACGATTAGGTTATTACCATCTGTTTATTCAGTTTTTTGTGTTTAAAACCACTTGCTGACAAAACTGTTCTCCTTATATAAACTATAAATTGTCCTACGTATAAAATTTTGAGTAGCTTTGTCACCTGATTTCAGTTTTCCTTTACATGTTTTTCGGTTCTGTGAATGATCCACAGCAACCCTTTTCGTGGCTATTCGATAAATTTATTTACTATAGTTAATTCAGCAAGTCTTATCTTTCAAACACCCAAATATATTTAAAATAAGTTGCTGTGTTTGTATATCTAAATCTTCATTATTAAATTCATACCTGTCTTCTCACTACACTGTGCAATTTCACTGTCTTCATTCGCATGTGGTCTAAAGAACGCCATATTTCTATTTATTTAGAGAAATTTATGAATTAATTAAATCTCACGCTACTGCTAATCGCAGACAGGAATATTTCAAAGAAATTATTTATATTTACACACGCCTTCCGACAGCTTCAGCCAATAGAAATGCATTTATGTTTACGATTCCATGTTTTCATTGATAACAATGGAGATGATGAGTCCACGTGGACCAACGGTTTGTTAGGTGTTGATACGGGAAGTAAACATTATTTTTCATTTTTTAATTTAGTATAAGTGCCGTGCCTATTTATGGTCGGTTGGAATGTTCGCAATGAAATTCATATATTCTAGATCATTATTAAAAAATAGGAAATATATTCAGTCAGTGCATTCTATTTATTTGATATTCATATATTTGTTTTTAAGCGCCTCCCACAATTCTATTCAATTTCGTATCGTTATTTTTAACCAGCTTTCTATTTTACGACATTTGACCATTTACGTTAAGTCGTACAATATTTTTTTTCTTCTTTGGGTGCAAATAACTTGTATGAATCCTCTTACATGAATATAAATGCGACATATTAGACGATCCAACTGTACTTTGAGTTTCTGAGTAAGGACATTACTTATTTTCTATTTTCAGCGAAATTTATATTTACAACTTTTCTCATATAAATATTTCATAAGGAAACAGAGTAAACATAGTTTCTAATTTGATATTTGTCTATGGAAAATATCTTCTATGTTATATATTGATGTCAGATAATATATTTATCTATGGTAAAGTGTGCAGTTAGGTATGGAAAAAGTGCAACAAATCATTTATTTTCTCTAATTCGCGATGAATTGACGTGCAAACTTAGTCTTGAAAACAATAACATTGTTATAAAGTTCAATATAAGACAATTAAAATGTTGAGGTTATTAAAAATTACTTTAAATCAAAATTTATTTGTGTGAAATTAATTATATCTATAATTATTGCACAAATAGGAAACTAACATTCTTTTGTGGCAATATTTCATCCTAACCTCTTTTTCAACTCAATAAAAGGCAGTTATCAATGATCTATTATTTGTGGTTAAGACAAAATATACGGAAGTGCCACTGTAGCTGAACTGCAGTCAGAGGTGAAGATCGTTGTATTTGAATAATCAGTCAGCTCAAAATATACTCGTAGGATATTTTGCCTTGAATACTTAATTAATGATTTAGCCTATCTGCCATTTAGGTCACATTCACCTATAAAACGAAAACGACAAATTTCACGGTGACAATAATTCTCAAAAAAGAAGCCGTGATAAATCACAAACAAATCAACCCAATACCGAACGCTCAGCCTTTAGCACCGGTTACCGGTTACCGGCAATAGTTGTCCTGTTGTTACAAATGGTGTAGAGGAAACTAAGCCACTCAGAAATTTTAGTTATAGCATAACGTCACTGTTAGCAGAAGATCGAAACATTCAGACATCGCCACCGTCACTATCCCCTAGTACATCCCCAATATCATCCGTCGCCATTCTCTGCAGATGATCGATTATATTCAGAGAGTGTAGACATACTACGTTCAATACAACTGCGTCGCCACCTATGAACGAGTCAATTAAAAGTTACCATTAATTGGCTCAACAGGCATGGGGGTTTTAGTTCAGTGTTTTGTAACTGAAGAAAAGAAGATTCTAATACAGCAGCTTTTGTTAACATGTTCAATAAATACACTTGGTGTGACATTTACAAATCAGTTTTATTGTAACAAAACAGCTTGGATCCTGGTATCCTACAAACAGTATCTACCCATTTAATTATTTTTTTATTTCAATATCCAGCAAGCAAAATGGAAAGATAGATAGATAATTGAAGCGGTCAGGAGCAGGAACCTGCTTTAGAAAAAAACAATGATCCTAAGAAGCATAATATGAACTTGCAGCTCATGGAATGATATTAGTGAAGAAAGGCAAGAATTACTATTCGTATTTTCCTGGTTGCCTAGATATAATCGCTGGCAAATAAGAAGATACACTAATGAAAACCCATATGGTTGACACGGTAATAGAAGAGACGATGGAAATCAAACTTCTTTGAACCATTCAAGTCAGCAGGAACAGATGGAGTGATGTCCTTATGCTTCAAAAATCTCCAGAGTATGAAATGAATGATAATTTACCAATATAGCCTAAAATTGTGGTACGTTCCAAGAAAATTGAGAGAAAAATTGCTTTTATACCTAAGACAGGTAAACCAAGTTAACATAACACCAAAAGACTTTAGACCCATCAGATTTTTTTCATTTTGAAAGCAATGGCAAGGCTATTGGACATATACATAAAATCATTTTTTAATTGCAAAAAAGTCCACATTACCCTTCAAATGTTAATTATTACAAAATGCCGAATTCTCTGCCTGACTTAAATCAGAAACAAAAAAAGTGTCAGGCAAAATTTGAGGAAATGGAGGAAAGGAAACCTAATTAACAACCAATAATTTGATTGAATAAAATTTACCTGACTCAAATAATTTTAATTAAAATTGAGAAATGCTAGGATTCATTTAATTATCATTAGACCCACTTATCTATTCGGTATTCACTATAAACAATGCAATTTGTCACAAGTACGAAAATAAATGATTTCAAAGAAACATTTCCATACATATGTTAGATATACAAGATATTGTTTTGTTTTCATTTGATAAATAATTATCAAACGTGTATTATTCCATACAGAACGGTTTTGTTGAAAAACTAATTATATACTACTACAGGGTATTGCGGTTATTTATATAAACATTTTTAATGATACCTGATGCAAACAAAAAAATTATGATCGGAAGGAAAGGAATATGGGACGAGGATTGGAAGGAATGAAACAATAATTTTACTGTGAAAAAAATATTTTAGATTTCAGCATAATCTCTAAGAATTTTGTATAGCGAGCTTTAATTTGTTTCAAACCATACAAAAAATCAGGCAAGAGCATAGGAAATGATAAGAATTTGAGGAAAATCCAAATTGTTGCATAATTTCATCGTGATATTAAGTACCAAGTCCAGAAACAACTAAATATTCATTCGTTTAAATTACATTTATCTAGCTATTCTTTGGAATTTATGAAGTAAGCGGATTATTGATCAGCATTAAGCACTTGTAGCAATCAACTTGCAGATATTTTTTCATACGTATATTTGCATATACACGTTCAGTTGAGATATTATTTGATCATTTATCTCACCTCTAATGAGTTACTACACCGTCAGAACGCACTGGTTAACTTCAGTTACATTTCACAGTTGTACCTACAATTTATTATTATTCTGAAGTACAATTCTTAGTAGAAAAGATGCAAATATATTATTTATTAAAATCTTATGAACAAAAAGTTAAAAAGAATATAGGAGTGCAACCGCAACGTTTTTATTTCACGGAATGTATTTCAAAACACCAATCAGTGTTTAGTGACATAATTCCTGTTATGAAAACTTACTTGATATTGTGGCTGTAAAAGTGAGAATTATTTTAGGGAATATTAATTTTAATGAGAATGGAAGTTAAGGTTATCAAAGCAGACTCCAGGATTTCACGTTTTAAGTGTTGACTCCGTTGTAGCCTTTTTTCAAAATTCAAATATTCAATATTAATAATTCAATATTTTGAGAACCATGTATTCCTATGATTAATGAACCACTCCGAAGATGGATCTGAAACTTGACATAATAATGTAATTATTCATTAGAAAGAATTATACTCATAAATTTGGAAGTTTGAATATTAGCTTCTGTGCTGCACACATATATCTATCAAAATTTCGACATTGTTCCCAAACTAAGTAAAGTACAAGTTTTGTAAGTATTGTGTAGGTATATTCGCCAACTTATGTCAAAATGATCTCCAAAGCATTGAATAATGGTCTTTAGAGAATAATTGTTATTTGTTTTCTCGGCTTGAAACCTTTTTTTCTCCCGTTTGAGTCAGAAGGTTGAACCAAAATCAATTTATTTGGAAATTTGCATATTCTCTACTATTTGATTTGTTGTGTCAATATCTCCTTCATCGTCATCTTTGGAGCGCTTGGAAATTTCTGTGTAGCTATTTTGAATTATTGTCTCCAGATCTTCATGGATTTCAGAATAAATTGCACTTTGCAAAACGTCGTTGAACTAAGTTTTCTCTTTCTACCTATTATAAGCTAAGGTGCATTGTAACCTTGCTTTTGTACACCTACTCCGTGGAGCACATTTTTGATATTACCCTGTCCCTTTAGTTACACTCAATAATTGAAGATTGGACAATTGGGCAGAGTTATGAAGGTTTATTGATTGGAGTTGATGAGTTTTTGGAGCATTGTAAAGCACCAATAAGATGCCAATATATATAACTAGTTCGTCTAAATTGGCAGGTTCTCCTGTTTGAATGAGAATTACTTTTTTTTAAATAATTCTGTTAGAACATGCGCTTAATGTATGTAGTAATATGTGTTATCAAAAGAAGATACTTGTCAAAATGTTTTTGTCTCACTTTGCTCTGGTGTAATTATGTGCGTTAAATTAAAATAATTATTGAGTCTATTTCTTCAACTATAACGCTGGTAGTACTTCTTTTTTTGGACACTTCTATAGCTCTTACGATCGTAATTAGCATTGGGTGTTTTGTTGTGACATTAACAATCCTAAACTCTTCAATGAATCTCAGTCTCTTCTTGATATAATAATTTGAAAACTTGACCAACTGGGTCTTGATTCTCATCGAATGGTTGTACTATGGGGGTCTGTCTTCTTAATTATCAAATTTGGAAAAGAATTGACAGTCCCAATGTTTTGAATAGATCACTTTATGTAGATTGTTCATCCATGTCAAGTTTTCAGAAAAAATATCATAAAAGGAAATGAGAATATTCTAAAATGGGGGAAAGCTGAGAAAGTGTAAATATATAAACAAACAAAATCGTGCTGATTCGAATAATTCAATATTTTACTTGACTTGTGTAGTTGATAAATTAAAATTATTAAGAATCTTAACTACTTACATACCTAAAAAGTAGTTTGGTAATTATAACCTTAAAAATCATTCAAAGACGTGAATAATGATTTGATATTAATACGGTTTTTATTATAAATCTTGTTCATTATATTTTTGCAAATTTATTGACTTTATGGTTGTTAATCTAAAGATTGAGAATTCATTAACAGTGATTTTAATCAAAATAAATACATAAGAATATTTTTTACAAATATATCATCAGTTTACTGGAATCTACTGATGATTTCAGTAATATGAAGATCAGTTATCTCAATTTGAAGTTTATTTACAGTAAATTCAATCATACAGAGTGTTTTTAAAATCATGCGATAAAATTTGTAAGATGATTGCTTGTAAGATATTGTGTTTTCTCTATTACAAAACTTCCTTAGCTCACCTCTTTCCGAGATATCACCTTTTATAGGGCGTAACTAAAATTGAGTTTTTTTTTCTAAGATTTCAGTACAGCTAGATACTTCAAATTCTATAATTTACATTGTTGCATTTATTTTCTGTCATAGTTTTCGATATGAAGTTTCATGAAATAAGGTTGTTTTATTTGAAAATATTTTTCATTGATATTTTTTTCCCAAAACCAATAGACTTCGGAGAAAAAACACTATAATTTATAATTTTTTTATATTATATACAATAAATTGAGTGGTAATGGGGTTATTAAAAAATACCCGTAGTTAGACTTATGAGAGTGCACGAAAATTGCAGTTTCAAGCATTACTGAAATTTTAGAGAAAGAAATAAAAACTCTATTTCAGTCTTCAATTTTGAAAGGAGATATTTGATAAAGAGGTGGGCTGAGGAAATTTTGTTATTGGGAAGATCCCCTCAATTTTGTACGAGAAATCACCTCTTGAATTGTGTCGCATGAATTTAGAAGCACCTTGTATAATGCGGTCTATGTGTATGGAATAAATTAAATTTTAGAGTTATTATGTACTATGTCAAAAATACCTGAAACCTTGAATTGATAATTTATCCTATGAAAATATTATCTGCCTCCAGAACCCACTCGAAAATTTCAAATAAGAAAGAGGGTCGCGTGGCATCTTGTTGGAAAGGGATTTTAGTTCTCTGTTCAGCAATATAAAGCAATATTTTGTTAATTTGTTGTACGAGAATACCAAAATCGCCTCGGTTGTTGTCAAGAAGTGAATGATGGTCATTTTGAACACTTAATTCAATTGTAAAGTACATTGAAGAATATATTTTATAAATTATGTGACATTATTAACATTATTTTACGTAAAGTTTTGTGAAAGAGGTCATTGAAATTTTACATCTTGAAAATTATCTTTCTCAGTTATGATTGCACCAAATAAAAAAAAACTCTACATAGCTGAACAGAGGATTAAAATCCCTTGTCAACAAGAGGCTACACGACTCCCTTTCTTATTTGAAATATTAACAATATTAACTAACAAGTACTCTCAGTTGCAGGCAAGAGTGACATCATCGGAACCATTCACGTGAAAATTTGAACTGTCAATTTAAAACCACAGTTTTCCCGATAAATTACAATGTTTCAATTACTTAATATATTCGTGGTCTCTTCTAGATACAATTACTTAAAATGAACAATAAAATTTTTTACGTTGCCTATTATTGAGAATATAGAATCATTTATTTAAAAAGGTTCCTGTAAATCTTTAAAAGAAGATGAAATCAAAGTTAATTAATTATGTTTAATAATAAATATGATTGAATAAAATGAAGTAAAACGTTTGGTTATGCGAGTTTCTAGTTTTTCCTCAATAATTTATCATTGAGTATAAATAAAATGTCAGAACAAGTTTTTTATATTTTTTTACATCATAATGTTAACAGCATCAAATGCATATATAAAGATTCTTGGAAGCTTTTAGATCATAATTAAATGACAGTATACAATCTCTTTTGACTTTATATACAGTGTTCTTCTAGAATTTAGATACTACATCGTTACCAAACATCAGCAAAATATATGAGGTGAGATTGATTTTTAAACGAATGAATTGTATATTTTTTTGTGGAAAGACCAGTTTATTAAGATAAATAATGTCTGTGTGTCACTAATTTAATGAAATACCGATTAATCAATTGCTCAATTTTTGCATTGCATCAGATATAATTAAATTAACTGTTTTAAATAATTTGTTTCGAATGCGAATGAATGAGAATATGTTAGAATTTGTTATAAACAAATATGAATTGTGGAATGGTTAATTTTGTATATGGCCAGTGAAAAATGTGCCTTAATGTTATATATTTTTATATTTTGCTTTCAATAAACATGTTTTGTTTTAAAAAATAGTTTTTTTCCAGTCCTTCGTTATTAAAGACCTATTTAGTTTTAAGTTGGTGTTCTGGAAAAATATATTTCCTTTTATTAAAGCTCTATTTACTCGAAACACCGGCGCTGACACAAAAATTAATGTATCAAGCAAAATATACGCAGACTTTAGGTAAATTGTAATATTTTTTTGAATTCAAAATATATTTTTTTTACAATTTTCTCAATCTGCATAAAAATTGGAGTGTTTTGTCTTGGCTTCAGATTATAAAATCCTCCAGTTCTTTCTTCAAATTCTTCAAATGTCTACAATTTTTGTTAATAATTTCTTCATAGGTTCAATTGCATTTTACACCTTGGCTACTACTTATGATAGAGATAGACAATACAAGATTAAAATTTGAAAAAATACCAAACCTAATTTCCTGTTTTAGAGCATTGCTACATTTAGATTTCCAGCTTCACACATATCAAAAGTAAACCGAAGTAATGAAAAAACATGTTAGCTTTGCAGCAAATAACTCCCATATATAATTAAACTCTCGATTAGCTTCAGCTTCCATAAACATTTTCGTATTTCATCAGATTCTTAGCCATGCTATGGGTAATTGTCGGTATTATCAAACTTGAAATCTTTCGCTTACTGTATCCGATAGAATCTTAAAGTACTGTTGTCCTGTCAGTTAGGGTCAGTGACATAAAAAATCAGTTTATACAAGGTGGTGAAAAGTTTAATTCATTCAATTGAGCAGCTCAGCAAACTGCATTAAGTCATGACCTAGGCTGTCATCCAATTGATTCTCATAAGAACTAACTGAAATCCAAACTTTTTTTCAATCTATTCTGCTGTTTTAGATTTTATAAGTCGAAAGCATTGATTATTCTTCTATGAGATTATCTAAATCAGATAATGTATCAATAAAGATAATATACACCTCAATGCTAGATTATTCTTTAGGTGTTTCTTTATCAACAAATTCTTTAAGTGTCGGGAGAGGGTGTTTACATAGGTATGAAATTTATCGAGTGTCTCACTTAAATAATTTTAATAGGAAACGTGTGGCGTCATTTTCACTCAAAAATTACTCAGTATTCAGTACACATTATAAGTACATCAATATTTCTAACATAAGTTGTCATTATTTCATTCCTTTACTTGTTTTTTGGCTTATATAGACTTCTTTGAATAGCAATTCTAATCTCTCAATATCTCATTACCTTTCATTAGCTCAGTGTCACTTAGATTATTCACAAAACATGAAGTCCACACTATTTATTATTTACCCACCTTGTATTCTTAAAACAGAATAACTAGACGAAAATATTAATCAACTGAATGTATGGAAACTACATGGTACTAATAACTCCATCTCTAAAGACATATCTAAACTATTTTGTCAAAAGCGTGTTAAATAAATGGAAATTGATGGAAACCGATTTATAACCATACATGGTATTTTCTTGGTAAAGTTACAATCTGTACAATTCTTGGAGAATCGAATGAGTTAACTTCTTGAAATGGTATTAAAACGGATGGTGAGAAATATCTCCTAGTATTTTGAATTTGAGAGTAGTTTTCTGCTATTATTCGTATTAGATCTACTCAACTTTTAAATTAATACTCAATGTTTCAAGTCACATTTGTCAACATTTCCTTCAAGATACATATTTTGATTACTACCTCATGACTAAGTCCTGTAAACATATTAGCTTCCATTAAATTTACAAATACGGTATTTATACGTTATAATCACGCAATATCTATTCAAAGATTGTGAATGAAGAACCATCCACCCGGCACACTTATTTCTTTCACATATCTAGTAAGAAGTCCTAACATGAACTTAAACACGTGCAGGGAATCGCTTAGCCGGTCTGATTGCAACAGAAAAAACGCTTAATCGAAAAAAAAAGTACACAACATTATTATTCATGGTCGCTTTTTATTGGAAATGCATACGAGTAAAGCTGTTAGAAGCTATGTCTATCCTAGGCCAGTTAATAAAGTCAACGTATTTTTTCTCTATATATTCTAAAATGAAACTACTTTGGATGTAAAAATGACTTGAAAATATGTGAAGATTGAAATGAATTGAGTAATTGTGAAAATAAATTGTGTATCTAAATTTTGGACTGAATCGCATTATCCGAAATATTCTCACTTCTTCACAGCCCAAAAAGACCATACCCCACACCATATATTTTACAGTTGAGTTGCCTCACTTTGTATTTTTACCTTGCCCATTATATTATAAATCCATTTTCGTCAATATATTCCACTAATTTCATTTAATTTCCAAATTATCTTGTGAAATTATCCTCTGGGGCCCCTCAGTCACAGTACCAATAAAAGAATATGAGTTTTTAATTCAATTGATTCTTTTCATTTTTATATCTCGAATTTACTAATTTGGAGAATCAAATGAAAAAATTTTTGACATAGAGGTAATTTTGAATAAGGCTTAGAGAATTGAACTTCAACCAACCTCCAAGTATGCAGATTATTTGAATAATGATGGGATACATAAAAGCACTTGGACACAGAACTTGTTTCGATTATATGTGTATCTAATAAAAAGATGAAAAAATTCAATAAATTTCATTCTAATCGAAAAGAAGTTACTGAAGGAACCAGATAAAAAACGATGTTGGGAATTGAAGACTGGAAAGAAATAGGAAAACAAAACTGAAGCATCTGGAGCGGACGAGAAACTGTAAGTAAAAATAATGAAATGACACAGTTTGAAATCAATGATTTTATATTTGAAAATGAGAATTTTTCTTTTAGTTCAACTAATAAATATACGAGTGTTCTATAAAAATGTTAGAAAGAAACAAGACGTTTTTTTTTCGATAACATGGTCTATACACTATCCACGTTTAATTTGATGGTAATCAATTAATTCGAAGTGCAATTGGAGAATTTTAGCTATGTGGACCAGTGAAGTGAGAAAAGATGCGTTTTCCCGATGGGAAATTAATTTCATCTTCATACGTAGTCGTTTTCTTGTGATTTCTCCATTCATCTCATTAATGCAATAATGCGTAATGCTCTCTAGTAATCGTTTCACCTTTTTGAAGAAGCTTGATGAACACAATCCCATGACTGTCCCAAACACCGTAGGCCATCACTTTTATGGCCGATGAAAGCGACTTTATTTTAAATCCAGTGTCTAGACAGTTTTATCGATTCACTAGTGTAGTGATAAATCAAGTTTTATCTACAATTATGAGTTAATATGAGAAATCAGACTCTTTTTGGTTAAGCAGCGTCTATAATGTCTAGGAAATAGTCATTCGAATTCGCGTTTAGTCCAAAGGGAGCATCCAACGCGGTGATAACTTACGAATACGTAATTCTTAAGTGGATATATAGCAAATACGTTTTATTATTATACTGTTAGCCTCTTTTATATCTCTAATCTTAATTCGACGTTTCTCCAGTACCATTTGGAGCACTTTTTGACAATATCGTAGTTTTTAGCCATCTAATCATAGTAATGCGGCCACTTTTGAATTCAGCTAAGCAAAATTTTATGGTTATGAATGATGTGTGTGTCTAACTCCTCTTTAATTTGGGTGAGCATGTTTAATAACAGCACGATACTCAATTTTCTCCAATTTAAGAAAAATCTTCACAACAACTAACTTATACGATTAGTATACAGAAATTAAACGTCCAGAATTGGTGAGCTTTAAGTGAGAAACTTACATTGATAATCATTGTGTGTTTGTAGACTGAATTTTTTGATAATCGTACTTTTTTCAGTTTCATGAAAATGCTGCAAAGTACTCATGATACTTTGAAAATTTTTATAAGTATGATTATTTTGATTGCTACAGAAACGGTGCAAAGATCAAACTAAAGCTTTCTATGCTAATAACAATTTATAGGTAAAAAACCAATATCAAACAAGCACTAGCAACTACTTGATTATAGATTTAACTAGAATTTTAAGTTATTTCAATTATCTACAATTTATTTGTCGCATTTTTTTAATGATTCAACGACTGGTCTAAGCAATAGTTGGCAATAGTCTAGATACCAAGCGGTACTCGCAGTACAGCATGGCACTTTAAAGAATTGTTCAGTACGCACTGTCAATGACGCACATAAAATACGGTTAAAGGGAAACTAAGCACAAATAAAAAATCTCATCTATAGTTCTCGGAAAGAATGCGACGTATATATTCGATGTAAATAAATAAAATAGGTATATTGAAAGAATTGTGTTGTAGTTCTTCCAATATCAATTACAGAAGTCAGTAATGCGAAGTATAATCAATCTTTATCATAAATTCGCACGGCACTCTTACCAAATTATAAAATGAAAAATAATGTTTACTGCCCGTATAAAACTCAGTAAACATCTAACAAACCGTCAGTCCACGTGGACTCATCATCTCCACTGTTTACCAATGAAAACATCGAATCGTAAATGCATTTCTATTGGTCGAAGCTGTCGAAAGGTGTACACAATTTCTTGGAAATATTCCTGCTAGAGACAGTCTGAGATACGCAGTGGCTTCGTTTGGTGATATTTATTTAATTATAAATTTCTTTAAGTGAATAGAGATATGGTGTTCTTCATACCAGGTATGAATTTAATAATAAGATTTATGCTTACAAACACAGCAAGTTATTTTGAATATATTCGAATGTTTAAAAAAGGAAAATATTCAGCAATATGATAATGTAATCATAATAAGAATTGGTGAATTAATGAGAGTAAATAATTTTTCTATTTCGCGAGTATTCACGAAAGGGGTTGCTGTGGATCATTCACAGAACCGAAAAATGTGTAATGAAAAATTGAAATCAGTAGACAAAGCTACTCAAGATTTCATACGTAGGACAATCTATAGTTTATAATAGAAAAACAATACTGCAGATTATCCAGAATACAATTATACCAGTTTAGAAACATTACGTCAAGTTTTGTCAGCATGTGGTTTTAAACATAAAAAACTGAATAAACGGATGGCAATAACCGAATCGTAAAAGATAGTTCGATGGCAAACAAGATGATTTACGTCAGATAAAAGACTACAGAAGTTCTAATAGACAAATAATCTATCTAGATGAAACATGGTTTGACAGTCACAGTCCCAGTAAATTTCGGTTGGGTTGACAATAGTAAAAATTGCTGTTTGAATGGACCACGTTCTAAAGGAAAACGCTTTATAGTTGTAAACCTCTTTCTATACATTTTACAGATACCTGCCATCGAGCAAATCATCTGGCAATTTTTTTATACTCAAAATTATCTAATTAAAAATATACGCCAGATTAGTGAAGATACATTTTTTTAGATAAAAAATTTGAAATATGCAGAAAACTGGGAATATTGTTGTAACCGCGCTAACCCTGCCAGAAGTTGATTTTTCTATTTTAAATATATTCTATAACAAATAGAAAAAGTTTCAGTTTCATCTTAGTCGAAGTTGTGAGTATCTTAGTCGAAATAGTGACCAGCTCTTAGAACTAATACTCTTTTCAGACTACCTTCTTACTTTTGCATATTTAACCCTATAGATTTATCACAAGCAAACGTAAAGTCAGAATTATAAAAACGTAATCAGTCTCCAGAACTGAGTAAAGAGGTTGTAGAACTCGTAAAGAAAGTTCTAGCAGCACACCGCCAAGAGCTTTGGAAAGACTGTGTTGAATATGTTATCAAAGAAGAAATCGAGTATGTGGTACCACTTTCTGTACAACCCATCATATTTCAATCAAATGATGACTCTAGTTGAGACGATTCTGACTACTACGATTATTTATAAAGATACTTTGGAATTGAAATGTTTTTTTTTATTTTTTTCAATTTTTTTATTTTGCAAAGAATTTATTTTCCTTCATGGTTTTTGCTTTGAAATTTCGCTTTCCAGAGAAAAAACGAATGGGGTACAAAAAGAGGTCAGTTCATGTCTGGTACCCTCTTTAAACCAAACTCCCTCACAGGCAGGTACGTTTTACTCATTTCATAATTCAATATTCAGTAGTAGAAAGTTAAAAACGTATAAAGCCATCTAATTTATAATGAATAGAATACTTTTTCGCATAACATATACATTTTTTTAAAGTATTCATAAAAATAATAAATGTATAAAAGGAGGTATCTACACCTATGTTAGATCAAACAAAATTGTCGGCAAGGTTTTTTATAATCTACAATTGATATTGGAAGAACTAGAAAAATGATATACATATTTTGAAGCTACTAGGGTGATATCTTAGAATGACAGTTACATGGACTGTTACTTGGTCGAGAAAAGACAAAACATCTAAAACGACTAACGCCGAAACGACCTTGAATGATTATGTATGATTTTATATTCCCTGTTTTTAGAGAATACAAAAAAAGCTAAGACCGTTTCCAATGTTTTCGTTATTCCTAAATAGCTCTCGATTTTTTTTTTACAAAAAAAAAACAATTTCAATTATTAATACTATATTAAAAAGTAATATTTCTATTTTATTTTAAAAATGAGATATAAAAAGAATAGGCATTTTCCAAAAATTCAATTAGAATTTTTAAAGAAATGATTGAAAAATGTCAGTAGTTGTGTGGTTTAAGGCTAATCATTTGATTGACTAATAAATAGCATTGGAACTCCTTTATAATAATGGACTTTTTCACGTGACATGCTCCATAAAAATTGTGAAAAGGTGACCAAAAAGAAATGCTTTCAGTAAAAAGTGAAAAAATAACATAAACATAACCACGTAGAAGAGTAATGGATCGCATTTTCCGAAAATCAAAAAGGAAGAAAGGTCTAAATCCTATGTTTTTGGTATGTGATAGCACATCGATGCATACAGTTTAGAAAAAGAATCCAAGGATTTTGAGAAAGGAATACCAGAAAAGCACTGTCTTTCTTCTATATTTATGCATAGCATAAGGAAAGTTGTACTTTGATTATATGATATGTGGAAGAATTTGAAGACAACGAAAAAGGCATATATAATTAAAAAGATCTTGCAGTTGTTATCAACCGCATTGTATCATGTGGTGTAAGTTTTCCATCGATCAATGATTTGTGGAACACTTTAAAGAAAACATTCATAAATATAATGAAAAATATATTGTCATCGATATCAAATACGATGCAGCATGCGTTGTACGTTTGCTAGTAGTATATTTTGTTACAACTCGCAATTAACAAAGATTTGTAAAAGGTTCTTGGCTATTGATGTCTCTAACATATTGAAAGCTTTGATAAAATTTTTTGATGGTGTATGGCGTTAGATTTAACGATACACAAACATAAGAAAAAAATAATTGTATTGTCTATGTAATAATGTATATTAGACTCCACTTTTGTCATTTTCATCGCAACTATTGATACATTACTAATCTTTAAAAAAATATGATACGAAAAATCTTCAAAACATCTGAGGAAATTTTTACAACGTTAAGAGTTTGATACTATACTAAGCTTAATAATCATCGACTTCCGGTAGGTTACTCTGCACGATTTTGTCTATTGATTAATAAAATTTGTATGCTTAAAAATGGGTGACATAATAGTTATTTACGCAACAAGTTTAAAAAGTAAGTGTTTATTGCACGCCACGTGAATTTGTCTGAAGAGGCGTTAGGCCGAGTTTGACAACACGTCGAGTGCCATAAACACTGTTTGAACGAGTTTCATACAATATTTTTCTACGTTCATGGAAAAAAAATGTTTTATTAGTTCCTCTCACCGGGATGAGAAGTTCGTTTTTCGTTCCTGGTATGCGGGACAAAAGTGGCCTATTCTCTCCCGAGAAGAACTTTATTTTGCTCCCAGTATTATAGCAACGACTCGTTCATCGAAATGTTCACTATCGATGACAGTTTGGTTCACACGACATTCACACGGGAGAAAAGTAGGGTAGTTTTTTGTCGAACATTGTGGGCGAGGATGCCCTACTCTTCTCCAAAGATGGGTAATGTACTAATTTAGGTGCAGAAAAATAAAAAATGTAATTTAAGAGCAGAATATTTGATATTTAATTAACATTATCGGTTAATAAGTGTGAGTTAGGAAATAGTAATTAGCAATAATTCAGCTTAAACATTGAAATTGTACCATTAAAATTAAAAGTTGAGGTACAGGGTCCTTCACGACGAGCTGAATCGATATATATATAGTAGTGCGACTAGTGTTCTGAAAATTTGCTTGCATAAGTTTTCCGTAATGCTCGTCTCAGCTAAAATAATTTCAGTTTTCTGAAACATCCGGTTATACTTCGTTATTTTAACCTAACCATGAAAATTTCGGTTTTTTCAAGTTTCTACAAAAACCGTTAATTTGAGATACATGAATCGTCGGCCAAACCAGGCTTCTGAGCTTCCCGTGCCATTTGCTCTATTGAATCTTCTATTGGATCTGCCGCCGTCAAGTCAGTTATCGTTGGTGCAGTAACTTAACATTCTAAAATTTAAAAAAATGTTTATCTATAAGCCACCAAGCAAATAGACGAACAGTATGGATTTATATAAAACAAAAGTTACCAGTCGAAGGGAAAATGTGGTTTTCAGTCTCTTCTTGTATAGGTTCACATTCCACCCATTCATAATTAGATAGTGCTAGCAGTTCAGTCAAATCAGTCTTGCCAGTTTTAGGAACAATTTAAGTGCTTTCTGTATCCATTTGGAAGTGACGGATCAGGCAGCTTATTAACCTAAGCTTTTACATCCATTAGCACTATTGGAACTTCTACTGGATCTATAGGAGTTTGAAGCAATAAGTAAGTGAGTTCTTTCTATATTGGTATTGACTATACCAAGTCTATACAATATTCATTTTTTATTTAAATCAACAGAACCTAAACTTACCAGCAGGAGAGGAAACGTGGTTTTCAGTCTCTAGTATATCAGTCTTGCTAGTTTCAGTAATATCTTCAGTACTGCGTGTTGGAGGCAAAGCAGCTGGTGCAATCACTTGCCTCACCCTTTGTCGATTTGACGCAAGTTTTAAGAACAAACCTGTACGCTTTTTCCTTCAACAAACAACAATATTATAAGTAATAATCTGACGAAAATATTAAAGCTATGTCATAGTAAGTTTAGATTACAAGAGTGGATTTTGAGCATAGGAAGCAGTAAAAAACATCTTGCATAACGATATGTAAAAATAAAATAAACTGGCATATCTTCAAAAAAACCATATAAAACTTTATTTCGATACAATAGAAACTGAATTATTGATACATATTTCGGTATCATTTAACATTTTGCTTTATTCGCCGGGAGAAAATTTATACGGAAACCGATACTTTGGCATATATGCCGGTTTGTGTTAATTGAACTGCTATAAACGTATTAATATTGGAAGCAAACCGAATTATCTACCAATAAGTCGTACCTGGCTAATAATAAAAATGTACTTCTGTGAAATAATTCAGTTTTACTTACATGATGAACGTCTTTCCTCCTTGAACGTCTTGGAACTACAATGGCTATTCTCGCTTAAATGCATACCGACCCAACGCCATCATACGATATGCCAGTTCGACATAAAGATAGACGTGAAAAAAAGAAATTTTTTGACACAAACTGCCCAAAACTCAATTTTTTCACTTATGCCGGTTTGATTTAACAGCGAAGATATGTGAAATAAGCTTCTTCCTTAGGTAAAAATGAGTGTGCAATCTACTATTTTCATAAGTGCACTTTCTAGTAAATTCGTAATCCAGTACATAAATCTGATTGATAATAGAAAAAGCACTAAATATTTCACTCATTTGAATGTTTATGTGTGTCTTGATCCCAAACCTCTGTACAATTATGACAGATGAGAAGAATAAATATTTATTGCACTAGTGCAATAGTGTTTATTGCATTAACGTAGAACATATTATTTTCCCATGGAAACTCGTTAAAATTATATTTAGCCCTTTAATAACGATATTACGAGACGGTCATGCATTCAAGAGTTTGCTTCTACGCGTGACGTAGTGTCAGAGAAAGAAATGGCTGAATGGAGACTTTTAGCAAATGTATGGGATAGATAAAATTATATTACATCTATTAATAAGTATTTAGAATGGGACGATGTAAGGAATATAGTAGAACCAGTTGAAAAAGCTGCCGATAAGAAATAAGGTAATGAACTCTTCTAGAACATACTTCTAGTTTTTATTACGTTTGTCACACCTTCAAAGCATTTTCAATGAGAGTATTCTATAAAAGATGTTAATGTTCGCAAGTAAATTGGCAAAGAACCAGTTAACATATTTACTTAAATTAGCTTCCTCTTGGTAAAGAAAACTAACATTACATTCACATGCCTCTTTTTGCAGTACTTTTTGACATGTATTCGATTCGTTCCCAGAAAAAGTAATTTATACTTTAAGGGATGTAAGTTATATTTACATAATATTTTTTTCTTCTCACAAACTTCATTAGTGGATTTTTATTAATAAGATTCCATACGTTTCGCATGAATTTATGGATAGCTTCGACCGGTTTCTATAATATCATAAGAATTGTAATTGGTTGATTTCGTACATCTTTCGTAAGAAACGATTTTTTTTGGTATCTCTATTAGTTATAAAATTAACGGGGGGTCAAATTATAGTAAGGAATCTAATAGATATGAACACAATAATAATCAATTATATTTGAAATGTTATTGAAAATTAGAAATTGAAATTCCATAATAGATTTCTTGAAATGAAGAAATACCTAATTTATAATTAATGTATATATCTTTCACTTGCTAATCTCAATAAACCACCTGTTGCATATTCGCAAAAATGTATTTTTCATTGAATAACGATATAAAGGGTTTCAAGTAAATGGAATAAATTCTAAACCAATAGACATCTGTCTCTAATTTCAATATTCATATTTGACTTGTCTTTGAATTTCACCTCTTAATATACTTTATAATGTTCTGAAGTGTGACATCGTAAGTTCGGTAAAAAAATTCATTGATGTAGAGTTTGCAAGCTATATTTATTAAGTTGAGTAGATTTCTCACTTTACGAGGTTTACTTATAAATATTGAGTGTTTGAGTGTAAGCCTTTCCTCAATTGAGCAATTTTTACCACTTGCAGTCAAAAACTAATTTTATAGATAATATTCTCTAGACTGTATAAAAAAAGTGTATTCAGCGATACAACTCAATACAGAAGATTTTTCTTCTTACAGAGCCGCCTCCATACGGAGGTTGGCGATCCAAATGGCTATTGTCGAGAAGCCACAGCTGTGAAAATTTCTGTAGGTGTTTGTCCGAGTCAGCGGCGCTGGTATTTCAGCCATGAATTTTGTCTATGCCTGACCGACCGTTTTCCTTCGATCTTCCCTTCTTTTAGTAGGCGGAGAATCTCATATCACTCGCCTCTCACTATATGTCCTAGGTACTGCAACTTCTCTCCTTGATTATCTTGAGAAGTTCTTTATGTTTACCAATTTGCGGTGGTACCTCTATGTTTGTCTTGTGTTCCGTCCAAGATATCCGCAGCATTCGCCTTTAGGCACACATTTCGAACGCACCAATTTTGTTCTCCGTGGCCGTATCCATGGTCCAACTTTCGCATCCGTACAGAAGAGCAAGAAAGATGTAACAACGAAGCATTTTGGTCCGGAGTTCTAGGCTGAGGTTGTGGTTTGCCAAAAGTGTCCTCATGTTGTTCAGAGTTTTCCGCGTTTGCTAAATTCTTGATCTGATTTCGAGTTTTGGGTCTCATTGCTGGTTGAAGAGCGTGCCCAGGTATCTTAGAGATGACACTTGTTCAATGATCTCTCCATGCAGTTTAAGGGTTGCTTTTCTTTGTATTTTTGAGAATACCAATAGTTTGGTCATGGACGTTTTCTACAAACAGAAAATAAAAATTGAACCATTGGTTAAAATGCAAAGTTGTCTTAAATAACTCCTATTAAATTTAGAGGGTTCCATAAAACTTTCGAAAAACTTCTTTTTAACATATACAATCAGTACACTTTAGTGAATTAGTAAATGAATAGATTAAGGCGTTAACAATGCTATTCAATTTTATTTTAAAAATTTTTGCAGCTCTTAGACAACTTTTATGACGAATACGTCCTTTTGAGTGAGCACTTCGGCAAACTGTGAACAAAATCATACATAATACTCTTTGACGAGATGTAATGATAGTGTAATAGATTCTCGAAAGTTTCTCAATATTTTGTGATTTTGGAAGAGGTCATTTTTTCAATTCACCTAAATTTTTATCGTCTCTTTGTCCAGGCTTCAGTTAATAATTGGTAATAACAACAATTTTGTTATTACGATGGTTGACACAGCATTATAGCACAGATCAAAGGAATAACGTATCTTATAATAAAAGGATTAATAAATTGTAACCCTGAATAACATGGATAATCAATTATTTTAATGAAATTGAGTGTAAAAAGTACATTGCACCGCAATAGAAATTTTTGTGCTTCGATCTCGATCTGCACTGTATAAGATCGCCATCATACTCATTGATTTTTCGCCGATTGGGCTCTAGATCAATTGGAAACTGATTGCAGATAAGGCTCTAATTGTGGGTTAATAGATTTGTTAATGTCGAAAAATGTCGCGGAAACCATACACAACAAACTCCATTATATCCAGAAAAAGGTACGTTAGATGCGGCTCCCTACCTGAACTTCGGAAACGTAGTCAAAGTTTGTGTTACGGTCAATGAAGACTGCTACTAATCCACAATAGTAAATTTTTGGTTCGTGAAACGATTATATTGATCCGGATGTGTCATACAGCGTCCCTAATTTCGATTGAAATCCAAATCTGATCATATCCAAAGCCGTGCGATTTGAAACCTCTATATTGATGTAATGAATAAAAAACATATTAGGAGCATACAAAGAATATATATACAATGAGTTTCTAAAATACTAAAGAAGGGAAAATAAATAAATTGATCAAACTGAAGAAAGAGAAATTTTGGCAGATCATTAACTTTTGCATGAAAATACATTCTTCACAGATGCATGAAGAGTATATGAGCATAATTCAATGGCTACACAAAACATAAATTTAACATTAACTGTTGTAATAAATTAAAGTTAAGTGAACATGTGTTTTATATTAAGGTCAAGAATTGAAAGAGGAAAAACAAGGAGTTTCAAGAGAGGTGTTATGAAAGGAACATGGATGGTTACGAGAAAATTGAGATCTGATTGATTAGTAAAAAAATATGAAGAAGAGATTTAATGAGTCACGATGATTGCTTCAAGGATAAAGTGAATGGCTGCAAACTCAATAGGTTCAGTTCCCAGTTTGATCAGAAAGCAATGACAAACCAATGGACCAAATGTACAGCTTGGTAGATATAGACATTCTATTCAAAATGTCAATCAATGACTGCCAATCATGGGTCAATAGATCTTCCATAAGCGCGAATAGTATCAGTCTGGTAAACAAATTATTCTAAGCTAGCACAAGGATATGGAGTATACATTTGTGGACCCAATTGTGCTCATGAACTTTCTAACCTCTCTAGAAAGCTCTATAATTATTCTCTCAGATAGTCAACCAGCCTTGAGTGCACATCAACACTAGCAAGAGGTTATACCAGGCAATGAAGGAGCAGAGAGCTTAGTCAAGAAAGGGTCAACGACTTATACGTAGAGCTAGAGCTCTACTGCGGCCTCGTGATATGCCACATCCATGAAGAACTGAACGGATGGCTAAAAATTCACGTACTAGATTTAACACAATCTTGAAGATTTATAATCATATCAGCTGAGAAGTCTGAGGAACGCTTCGTCATGACCAAGAACGACATCAATCTGGTGGTCGGTAATAGGAATATCGGGGGAAGACAATTGCAGATTTTGCGAGGAAGCTATTGAAACAGCAAAGCATCTTTAGAAGGTGAGACATAGAGACCTCCAAAAAATAGAATTTTTTTGAGGTCGTATTTTGAAAGAAGAACAATAAGATTTATAGTCTTGTGCAACACATCTTCTAGGTATAGGTTTAGAGCGAGTAGGAAGCCAAAACGACTTCCAGGTTGGTTTGTAATTGGAATAACTTGAGTGAATGAATATTTTTTAGGAAATACTTGATGTGTATATTATTGAACTTTGTTGTTGATTTAAAAAGGATTAAAAAATATAGGTGCCACATTTTTGGATGATGATGAGGGATTAATTTTAATGAATAACCTTAATCAGAAAAAGTACTCATGGATCACCACTTTATTATAAACAAAAATCAGAAATAACATTTATTATACGAAAACGTTAAAAATGATATACAGCATAGTCCATACTTAATTAAATATACATGTACATATTTCAGATCCATTCGAACAAGAATATGGCATCGTGTTAATTTTCACTGACTACATATCATTAGGAGTTGATTTAGATGGCAGTAAAGTTCAGTTTTCGGTAGGGGGTCTAATATACTAACCCGGAACAGGTTATTCGTGAATAACATGAATTTTTTTTTGATGCGTAGGTTGATATAATTTAGAACAGATTAATTTTTGACCGTAGCTTACCGATTTTTATTGGAAAATTATACACGGATAGATTTGGTAAGTATACTATGATATTTTGTTGAAGAAATAAACTAAAGAACGTGACAATAGATAATAAATAGCATAAGTTACTTATACTCATGAATAATGAGCCAAAGAAAACCGCTATAATGAGTATTATCATGGAAGAACAAAAATTCAATAGAAAACTTTATGAAACTATAGAAAAATTATTCTCCATACTAACAAGATATAATTAATATTGCGTTCCAAAATATTTGTCGTCTAGAGTTATTCGATTGTTTTCGGAATTTTTTCTTCCAATTGAAATTTTATCAATATTTTGTAAAAGAAGAGTTTGAGGTTTCTACTAGGGTCCTTGGCACTATAATCCTTGATTTCTGAGAGGAATTTCTTACAGATTTTAAAACAATTAAATTTGTAATGATTTCGTGACATAATTAGAAGCCAAACTTGCTGAAAGCAACTGGTCTTAGCTTATCGGAACCCGTTAACTATTGATTATCAGTGCAAGTTTTTAAGGCCTATTATTAACTGCTTCTCACCCATTCCAGTTCTGTTCCCTGTAATCTTGTTGCTGAAAAAAAAATACAACATAGGAAGAGTATATGACCAGCAGTGGTTGTTTGATGGAATATATCACGAAAATAAGCAGTGTATGAGAAGGGGTCGGTGTCATTCCTTGATTTGATATAATATTTGTTGATAAATAATCGTATTGGTAGTAGTAGCATAGCTTATAATGTGCAAAAGTATCTTCTATTCAAATGGAAAATTTGGTTTAGTCAATTTACATCAAACACTTCACACCATCAACAAAAGCAAAAGGACTATTTTTTTATATAATTATCTGGTAAGGATTGTGTTTACATAGGACAAATATCATAGAATTAAGAAAATAGATTGATTGGCATCAATACGATAAAGAAAATACAACTGTATTAACTATGGATTATTATAAAAACATACTAACAATCATAAAAATTGACATTTCTTTTATCGGAATGAAATATATGAAAAAATTTTAAAAAATGGTTCACAAACATAGGAAAGAGAAAAATTATAAAAACAGCAATGAAATTTCACATGAAATACATGGAATTTCACATAAAATTTATTATAAATGTTGAGACTTAGAGCTATCTAACAGAACTTCTCCATTGGTGATCCCGTTTTAGTAGGCATCGAAGCAGTCCGAAGTTTCCTTCCATAATATTAGGAGGATTATCCAAAAAGATTCTGATTCAACAAAACACTTTTCCTTATCAAAGGTATAAGGATTTACTCAACTACGGAATTATTTCAATTAATGTGATATTCAAATAAATTCATAATAAGTCATCAAGGACATGATATATTATCCTAATATTACACTAAATGAAAATCTAACACATCCAAAAGCAAAAGAACCAATGTTTTACATGAATATCTTGTAAGGATTGTGATACTTACATAGCAAATATCACAGTATTAAAAAAATAGATTAAATGCTATTGATTCGGTTAAGAAAATAGGACTGTAACAACTATGGAATATCGAAAAAAATATACATTCAATTATAAAAATTCTTCTATCAGATTCGAATACATGAAAAATTTTAGAAATGATTCACAAACATAGGAATGAGAAAGCTGATAAAAAAAGAGCAATTTCAGTAAAATTCATAGTTCGACTTTATAAATTAATCTATTTGTGTTTGTTTCATTGTCAAGCGTTATTTTGAAACCTTCTTTCCCATTAAATACATTTTAACATAAAATTTATTGTAATTGTTAGAGACTTAGACCCATCTAAAAGTACTTCTCCATTGGTGGTCCCGTTTTAGTAATCATATTCCTCTCCATTTGAAGACTTTGAAATGCTGTTATTTTCAAAGCTTAACTTAAAAGGCTTTTGTACATCCTGAATGTATAGTTTACATAGTTGCCATCATAAAAAATTAAATTGCAATAGGGGCCGAAGTTTCTTTACATATTATTAGGAAGGTTGTCCGAAAAATATCTGACCAAACACAACACGAAACACTTTTACTTAAAAAAGTATAAGGATTTACCCCACTATAGAATTATTTCGAAGAATTTTATATTAGTTTAAGTCATTAAGGACATGATACATTATCCTAAAATATCCTAATAAATCCAAAAGCAAAAGAGATAATGGTTTATAAAAGTATCTTGTGAGGAATGTGATCCTTACATAGGACAAATATCACAGTATTAAGAAAATAGATTGAATGCAACTGTATTAATATTAATATAATACAACTGTATTAACTATGGAATATTAAAAAAAGCATATAATCAATTATAAAATCTAAAAATTCTTTTATAGGAATCAAATACATGAAAAAAAAAATGGTTTACAAACATAGGAACGCGAAAGCTATCAATGATAAGAAAGAGCAATTTGAGTAAAATTCATAGTTCGATTTTATAAATTAATCTATTTGTCTCCATTTTTTTTCAAGCCTAATTTCAAATCTTCTCAATGTTAAATACATTTTTAGATAAAATTTATTCTAACAGTACTTCTCCATTGGTGGTCCCGTTTTAGTATGCATATTCCTATTCATTCCGATTGAAAACTTTGAAATGCTGTTATTTTCAAAGCTTTACATGAAAGACTTTTGTTCATCTTGAATGTATACCATGCCAGGGTACATCTTCAACCATCATTTTATACGCTAAATGAAAAGTAATATGTCTTACACAATGACGCAAAGCCGAGCACTGATTAAAACGCGTGAATCGCAAGTTACTATATCAAATTCTCATTTTCCGCTAAATTTACGCTCATTGTCGGTGATAAAAAATGTTTTAATTGAAAATTAATATTGATAACAGCATGTGAAATAAGCAATCAACGCAATAAACATTCCTAAATGAAATCAGTACTTAATTCATAATATATTACATAAATTAGATGTAAAAACACTCAATTTATCGTTAAAAATATTCTTACAATAGTGCAGTTCCAAATGGTGATTATTTCAACCATTTAGCATTAAATATTCGATTGTATATATGAACGTTCCAGGACTTAGTTTTCTAAAGCCAATATGTATATGAAGATTTGGGGTTTCGTTTACACTGCGAACCAAAGGATCTAATGTGCCCTCTTTTCTCGCTGTGATACTGGAAAATTCTGACATTCCTAACACCGACCACCAGATTGATGTCGTTCATAGTCATGAAGAAAAGTTCCTTAGACGTCTCAGCTGATATCGTTATAATTTTTTTGAATTGTGTTAAGCCTGGTGTGTTTCTCCAGTGCGTGATTTTTTAGCCATGCGTTCAGTTCTTCATGGATATGGCATCTAATGAAGTAGCAGTAGAGCTCTGGTTTTGAGTATAAGTCCTTGACCTTTTTTAGCAAGGCTCTCTGCTCCTTCATTGCCTGGTATTCCCTGATGCTAGGGCGGACCTGTACTCAATAATTGTCAGGACCTTCAAGGTTGACTATCTGGAAGAATATGATAGTGCTTTTCCGCTTCTCATTTCCTTTCGCTCCGGTGTGTCCCGGAATGCATTGTAGGCAAATTCGAGTTTAGATTTTATGAAACTGAAGCTTACAGCTCTAATCGCTACTTGACTCTCGTACAAGATGATGATCTCCGATAGTTCCTCTCTAGATTGAACTGAGCACATTTCTCAATTGCATAAATTTCTGCTTGAAAAATGCTTGGTGCGCTGCCCAGTGTTTGGTTCTGAACCCATACGCTACTATTCCAGTTACATTTGCTGTTTTGTATCCGTCCGTATACCATTTAATGGCAATATTGTTCATTACTAAAGCCAATTGAGGTATATTTCCAATCTATTGGATTCAAAATTTGATATAATATCCTAATTCAATTCTATTGAGTAATATTCTGAACAAAATGGATACTTTCTATTTCAAAATTACAGAAAATGACTCCTAATGTTACATCGAGCGATTATTCTAGTCTGACGATAATATAGTTGTTGCTACAACCACCCTGCACATTTTTTGACAATTGTTTACCAAAAACTCTTCCTAGATAAAGAACTAGAAAGCTTTGCCTAGGGCATATGACTAATGAGGGAATAACCCAGTTCAGTTAACTATTATAGAATAATAGCAGACGAATGAGTTGGCGTATAACATGATGGAACAAAATGATTTCTACTACAAATGTTGTAGTTTTTCTGGAAATTGGCATCAAAACAGGTCAGCAAATCACCATAATATTCGCCATTTTCTGATTTTCCTTTTTCGACATAATTAAAAATGATTCTACCTTTGAAATCCCAAGCACTGGGTCAATGATTTATTGAACGAAATACGACTTTTGTTTTCTTGGCAGTATATTACATTGTTTCTACTGTATTTTTGTTTCTGGGGTATAAAGTTGAAGCCAAGTTTCATCTTCTGACAGATAGTCATAAGAATTCACTTGGATTACCTAAGTAGATACAAATATCGGTTTTTGATATAACTGAGCTTTTAATAAGAATTCATCAATCGCGGTATCTACCTCGCAGATAACTTTTAACCTTTTATGTAAAATATTGCATTGCTGTCAGATATTTACACTACCGGTCAAGAATTAAATTTCAACATAATAATAAGAATTTTCTCTCCCATATTGTTAGCCGAAGGTTAAAACTTTCTTTATTATTCTTCAATTGTGAATTGTTTCTTTGATGTTCATAATTGTAGTTTAGTCCCAGTTTGTCCTGTGAGACGCAAGAACCTTTTTGTGAAATTCGTATACAAATTGTTTTGTTCTCGCAAATTCAAATTTGTAAGTTTTAAAATGAGTTGAACTGAGGAATTATCGGTTGAAATTCCTGCATTAACCGCAAACGTTCATAGTCTAAGCAAAAGTAACCGTACCATTGCCGCTGAATTAAAAATACCTCGACGTACCGTGGACTACAACGTGAAAAAATATGCATCTACCAGGAGCTTTGGCGATAGAAAACGTTCAGGGCCTTGAAAAAGCACAACCGCTGGAGATAAACGTATTGTATTTATTGGTAAACGTGATCGACGACTCATGGGCCCTGAGATAGCAGCTTAGATCAATGAATCTAGGGATCTACATTTGAGTACTTCTACAGTGAAAAGGAGATTAAGAGAAGCTGTCCTTTTGGAAGGATGGCAGTACATCAGCCTTAAAAAATTAAGAGTTTGCAGTAGGTTGAAGAACATGTGAACTATGATCTAGTTGATATCTGTGATATAAAATTTTTTGAGCATTACAAATATTTGTACAATCCATTATCAATTTCATAGTAAATATATTCCTATAGATGTTAAAATCTCTTGAGAATCTAAAACAGCAGATATAAGTTTACTGGCACAATTCAATTTTATAGTATGTAATTATTTTTTATTTCTCATTGTAAAAAACTCAATTAAAAACTAATTTTGATATGGTAACTAAAATAAATAATAACCATTTATCTTCGAGAAAGTCTCATATTTTAATCATTTATATGATATAAAATAATAAAAATAAAATCAAATAATATCTACAATATAACTATGAGAGGCCACTTTTATCTATTGTTTTCGAAAATGATATTTTCACCTTTTTCACCCAAGTATGTTATTTTTAAATAAAAGTTTTTAATAACTTCATATGTTTGCATGTATGCGGGTGATTCCATTAGAAAAAAACAATGGCCTGATGACAATGTAAAGGTTTTATAACGTAATTTACTTAAAATCTTGCTATATAAATAACAATATTCAACAGCAATAATTCAACATTATTTTACTTTTATTTATTCCTTGGATTGTGGATGAACGAATGAACCTTAAGAAGTATTGAAGAAAATTCTTCAAATTGAACAATGCAAATAGCAGCTCGTTCAGGTGGAACCCAAAAACTCTTCTTGTATCCCCAATCCTCTTATTCTAGAAATCGATCTTTCTTGGAAACCTCACAGACAAATATCAGAAACTACAACTTACAAATGTTCATACATATATTTTTAGGTATTTTGGATGATTAGGGTTTGTTTGATGCCAACTTCTTAGGACACAAAAATCAGAGAGTTGCACTTGGCTCTGACCCAAACAATACATAGGAATGGGATATAGATAATTATGATTTTAATGATATATTTGCAAGCTATTAAACTAAAATTTCTATATTGGGAACATATGTCAAATGTACTTACCTTGAGAAAATTGAAGTCTATCAGGTGAAACTTTTTTGAAATAAAATACTAATATTACTATACCAATTCTTTAAACATAACACCAGTCAGTCAGACATAAAGGAGCACTGTTAGTGAAATATCTGAGCAAGGTTTACTTGACCAAAAATTCATAAAAACTTTGTTATGTTGGCAACACTAGAATAGAAAGCAGTGTCCAATCCCCGCACTGCATGCAGTTCATTTTAACTGGCACATCCTAGTGGAGAGGAACACATTTTGAAAAGAGAGCTGGGCAGAGAGGAATGGAATTTGCGACCTCAGATAAGACTGGTACAAAGAAAATCTTTGCCTGAAAAGAATGTTGTTCTTTTTTTCTGTTTTCAATTTTATCACAGATCGTAACTTGTTACGGTTGCCAGTAACAAGTTACTGAGAACATCGGCTTAATAAAAGGATAGAAATGTCAATTTATTTTTTATTTTTTTTTTCAACTGTTGGTTATTGAAAAAATTTGTTATTTCTTTCTATCCTTTTCTTCTTTTCGTAGATATGAATAATATTTGAGAGGCGTCAGAGAAATTTCTCCCATGGCGCTGGTTATGCTAAGCCCGGCACTGACACAAGTTATTAAGCAAAATATCTTATCAAAAGTAAACCATACTTCAGGCTTCTCTCTACGGTTCAAGTGCTTGTTCTCTCTCTGAATACTTTCATGCTTTATGGGCATAATGATATGGTTATAGATTTTAACAAGTAGATATGTTTGAGACGTATCAAGACGTATGTTTAGTTAGATTGGGTACCAGAAGGATTGTCTTCTGTTATTTTCATGGTATACAATAAATGAGAGAGTTTGTCCCGAAAGCCTTATCTGGTGCAAATCATTTTTGATTCGCTTCTTGTTATACTTAAACACCAGTGAGGGTCCGATTTCTCAGCGATGTTCTGACAATGAATCGGTCATCTCTCTCGGGTATGCACTTTCTTCTTCCGGAACCGCGTTTTCGATTAAAGTTACCCGTCTCTTGGTAACGACGCTGAAATCTGGAAACAGCAGACTGACTCATGTTCAGCGCACTGGTCACTTCTCGCTGACACTGGCCTTTATTCTTTGGTATAGAATTTTTGTTTGTTGTCAACCGACATGTGTATCGGTTGACGTTTGATGGCTGATATCCGTACACACACACACATACACACACACGCGTGAGAAAGCTCGTCCCTCTTAGCACCATCCCTGGTTATATCCACTGATGAATACGAAGGAGGACATACCAGCATCCCCTGTCATTATGACAGGTCCTCATCCTTTTGAGTATTTTCGCTGGTCTGGGTTATCCTTTTCCAACCTTCCTCGGCGAGAAAAGACCTAATCCGAGTGGTCCTTCGCCTTCTTTACAGCTATCTTTGTGTCGCCTAGGTATGTAGGAGTGCTATTCTACAGGCTCTGTTATTACCTTGAATATTGGTACTAATTTTCCGATTCGGAAGTGTTTACGGCTAGTCCTCTTTCGACTTGCTTCGTTTCTTTCTCTTCCTGAGTAGGTATATCCGGATATATATCAGAATTTGTTGAAATCCTTTTTGTTGGTGTCGTTATTTTCCCAAGTTGCACTGGGAATCGGTTTTCCTCTACACTAGCTGCTTCCTCATCACTGTGAATGAATGGTGACTCTAATATTGTTGGATATGGTCTTTTCTCCGGTTATGGTTGTGTCTTCTCTTTCTCTCGCTTTATTTTTTCGAGTTCTTCTTGTACTGATACTCGTGGGTCAGGTAGATAACCTTTTATATTGGTCAGTTATCCCTAATCAGCGCTATTATACATAAGCACAAAAAGGGTGGTTACCGATCAATATCATTCCTAAGTTAATGCCATTAGCTTTAATATTTTACTAAGAAAAATACAATTTGGTGTACAAGTTAAAGATTTTTCTGATGGATTTCTTTTTATTGTATGAATGATTTGGGAGTAGACCACGATTTAGAATATGATCTTGATATTTTTTTCCATTTCACTTAAATATACTTAGTTGGCTACCAGATTACGAACCTTTTTTTCGAGTGGAATTTAGAGGCCTAAGTACGTCATGGCTTATATCAGTCGTAACTGGTAGCTTGAATTGTGTGTTAATTTGCATAGTTATAATAGAAGGGCGGTAACATGACTGCGTCTTCTGAATTTTTGTAAAATAAAAGCAAGAAAACAATTTAAGATCTGAAAATTATAAATGTTCTCTAAATTCTGAATTGACTGTGATAAATTCGGTGAAGAGACGTAAGGCGAGTGTAATAAAATTTCCAGTTTCCAAATAGTATTTCAAGCCTCAATAGGTACGAGCATGAAATATTGTCGACCGATTATCTTTTATTGGCCTATGAATGTGGTAATATATTACCAGCAATGGTGGCATCGATAGGCATACGTGGTGGATGTATAGTAGTATACCCGTGTTAATCTTTCAATACTTTGGATGGATTGCACAACTTCAAAGACATCTAGGAAATAAAGTGTTGTTTTCTATCTATATTCTCTATACAGGGTGATTATTTCAGTATTTACGATGAGTAATAAACACATTCCAAAAATATTTACATGGTTTTCTGATGTATGCTGGATTGTAGAATTAGATAAACACGATTCATGGACAAATTATTTGAGTAAGTTATGATATCTCATAGTTTCTTACATAATTTCATGAATAAGAGGGGATTAAACGAAGTGTTAATAATATACACTCGTGGACAAAAATGTACGTGAAAAAATGAATTTCAATGAACGTAGCTAGAGAAACAGTATATATTAGTTAAATCCCAGTTTTTTTCGATTTTTTTAAATGAAGCTTTTATGAAAGGAACATTGTAAAAATAAGTCGTTTGAGTACCTGAGAAAGACACATTTTTTTTTCAAAAACCGATTTTACTTATCAATGGAATCTCCTTCAAGAGCTAAATTTCTTACCGGCGAGTATTTTTTCGGGTTCACCGAATAGCCAGTAGTCACAGGGAGCCAGATCTGAACTATGCGGTAGATGAAAAATCAATTCGAAGTAAAAATCGTTCAATTGAATCATCGTTGCTATCGACTTGTGAAGTAGTGTATTGTCTTAGTAAAACAGTTGTTTTTTCTTCGACATATGAGACAGTCTTTCCTTGATTTTTGTTTTCAAACGATACAACAACTCTATGTAGTATTTGTCATTGATTATCTCTGCCTTTTGGAGAACAATATTCCATGCGCATTCAAAAATACTGAAGCTATAACCTTCGCAGCTGACTGTTGTGCCTTTGGCCGCTTCTGGCGTGGTTCATCGGCTGCAGTCCACTCAGATGATAATCGTTTTGATTCCGGTGGGAAGTGATTGTATGCACATTCTAAAGCAATTGCTGAGCTTGTACATTATTTTCCTACATCAAGAAACAATGATAAATTAACACACAAAATTGTTTTGAAATCATTGTTTCGATAATAACAAAGGTAGCTTCACTTAAATGGCTGTCACTTTTTTCTGACTAATCGAATGTCATAAAATTTTATTCATAGTTTTTTGAAAGTTGTTACTACATAAACGTCATATGTATTTGACAGTGGCAGCACCATCTGTTTGTCAGTCACACGACTTATTTAGTGATGTAATACAAATTTCGAGGTAAAAAAGTAAATATACTATTATATTAAAATTGATACTATAGTAATAGCAAAAAAATGTTCTGGATAACATTAGGTATTTAATAGTAAATATCCCTCTTCCAGCTTAAGGTGCATTGATTCTTTCTGGCATAGGCTATAGAGTTAAATTTTTACTTAAGGAAATTGCATTCAATTCACGTTGATACAAGCCTAAGTAATTTGAATCAAAATTTCTAGTTTTTATTTAGCGTTTTAGTCAATCTCACATGTGTTATACAAGGTTCATGTCAGTGCTATAGAGTGGCCAAATTAATATTCGATAATTGCTTCAGATATTTCACCAGCGAAATGTCATCATCATACCGTCAATAGCACCTGTCGGTATTTCGGTGATGAATCGATGAGGTCGCTTTGCTCATCTGGGATTCGTCTAATTTTGTTAACAAGGGCTCTTCATTCTCTCCTATTTTTGTCTATTTCTTCCATGTTTCATGATTCATATCATGTTAGTATGGGACTGCCTTTTCATTTTTTTCCTTTTCTTATTATAATATCTTGTCTGGTTATGTTTATTGCTGGTTTCCTCAGAGTATGGTCCTATCCATCTTCAATTTCGCTTTATAATCGTTACGTCTATTTTTTCTCCTTCAGTTATGTTCCAAAAAGTATTTGTCTGTTATATTTCGGTCTCATACTATAGAACTAAACAGACTTTTGCACCACGCACATTCTTCTTTCCATTCTACTTTCCGTATCTCCTTCCGTACATATTAAGTTTCCTTAGTAGTAAAAATACTCAACAATTCTCATTTTCCCCTCCTTGTAAATAAATGGCTGCTTCTGATTCAGTATTTCTTTTTCGTAATATCTTTGTATTTTGACTGTTTATGTTTAGTCCTATTGGTGTTGAAGCATCATGTATATGTTATTAGTTTTTTCATACTCTCTTTTAAACATTAACCAATGTATTAGAGTATTAAATAGAGTTGGCAATAGTACACATTCCAATTTCTCTCGCCCTTTTCGATTTTAATTTACTTGGATAATTTTCCTTCGGAGCAGCGACCTGTAGTTATTTATTAATATGAATCAGTCATATCCAATATGGTAAATATATGACCCTCTTTTCTACTATGAATCTGTCGTTATTCGTCCAACAACTTCTACGAGTTTTATACGTAGGAATACCGCATCATAGCATTATAACGTCGAATCCAAAGTTGACATTAAGTATATTATTACAAGGGACTTATCGTCAATCCCTTTTGTAGTCCTGGCTTTGTTAGTTCTAATGATAAACAAAAGATTTTTTCAGCTTACGTCACTTCCTTTAACATGTATTTTGGCAAACTCTATCGACACATACGATGGAGTGGATGCTTCTAAAAATTGTGACCTTATTACTTTCTGTTCAAAGAGGAATCGTGTAATTTTTTTATGCTGGACGAAAAGCAGGTTTTGTACAAAGTGCATTGCTTTGAACCGATAAAAACGTTTCCTAATCTTGCCTTGTTTACCACGAAGACCTGACCGCAGCATTATTTAGAAAAAAAGGTTCACGTATCAGCTTTTACTGAAGATTTTGCTAAATTCAGTCATTTTTATGGATATTGAATTGAATTGAATTCTACACATTATAGCAATTAAACTGTCTTAAATGTCAACTTTATACATATAGACGCTCCAAAACATTATTTTGAGCAAGTACATGTAAAATTTCGACCTGATGATTATATTGTTCAATTAAATACATGGTTACAGTATATCATTTGATTTTATTCCACTATACTCAACAATAAATATTTATATGTATTAAATAATGTAGTTTTTACCTACCGCAGTTTTTTTATACACCAAACACCCTGTAAACTGAGTTCTCTTGATTCACTCTACTAACCACATTCTTTTACCACTCTCTAGATAATTTCTCAAAAAGGAGTTGTATTTGACAGAACAACATTATAAATGTGAATGATTTGCAAACATTCTTCTTGCCAAGTGTTTTTCGAGCTCGTCCTTTTTATATCTATCGATTTGCATCTCGAAAAGTGATTCGCGCATACCGATTAGTAGTCCGTTTGTCCAGCTACCGAACAACTGATTAAATTATGATAATTAATGGGCATTAAATCAATGGTACATTTCCGCCAGGGGAGTTTTAACACCATATCCATGAAGCAAAGTTGTTTTTTTTTAGTGAATTGATAATCTTGACGCGTTGATTATATACGACGAAGCATGGATGGATGTTAATAGGAATGTATTGTTTATATTTCTATTATAAGAAAATCTCTTAAGTACTGGATGTGGGAAAATTACTGTTCACATTACTTAATATTCCTGTTTATTCTAGTGCCATTTTTATTTTTCATTAACCAGTCAGTAGAACGTAGAAGTATTGAATGATATTTTCTTTTCATATGCAAATAGAAATTGAAACAAAGGATTTAAGCAATCAGAAAAGAAGAATCTACTCAAATAAATGGTTCCATCAAGTACAAAGTAATTGTGGAACATGGAAAAAGCTGCGATGTAATGCTAAATTTAATATTACTGTTCAAGCTATTTAATTGAATGACTGAATAATAAATGAACTTCTTTACTAATATAAATAAGTTTCTAGAAATGAATAACAGTTCAACAGGCCTTATAGGTAGAAGGCTTGGAGCTGCTCCAGTACTTTCCTCTATCTATTTTTTTCAAGGCACCTTCACGCCAGTTCTCTATTCTTATTCTTTTATTTCTTTTCCTTTTCGCTTCTTCTCCCCTTAACAAGGATCTTTTCATTTAATTGTCTTAGTACATTCTGGCTATGTGCCCCATTTAACGCAGTCTTTTTGCTCTGACCACATATCCCATATTAGCTTGACCATAAAATACTTTGATCTGTGCATTCGTTCTTCTTTTCCACTCGTTATTCTCTCGCACTCCTCCTAAAATCTTCCTTAGTACCGTCTCTCCCATATGTTTATTTTGTTTTCTTCTTTTTGGTTCATGATCCAACACTCACTACCATACAGCACTGTTGGTTGTATAACTGTCTTATAACTGCAGCTCTTGAAATATCTTCTGTTCCCTCGGGCCTGTCTTTTGTGGACTTCCATGGTTCCACCCCCTTCGTTCGTCATTGTCACTTCCAGGTATTCGAACTCCTGGACTGTATCAAATCTATACTCCTTGTTTTACTCTGTCGTCACTTTCAATTGGTTACAGCTATTCAGAACCCTTCTCATCTCCATATATGTCTTTTCATATTTTCTAGATTCTTTTCCGTTCTACTTGTAAGTACCACATCATCTGCGTAGGCAAGAATTTGTGTTTTGTTATTGTAAATCATCCCCTGTGTTTTGATGCCACGACTTCTCAGAATCATTTCTAATACAATGCTAAACAGCATTGTTGATAGAGGGTTTCCTTATTTTCAACCTCTTTATATTTCAAACTTTTCCGACATGGTTCTTTCGACAGCTATTTCATTTTCAGTGTTATTCAGTGTGTTTTACAAAATGTAATATTTTTTTAGGTATTCCAAATACTCCTAGCGCCTCACACAAATATTTTCTACTTATTGAATCATACTACTTGAAATCCACAAAGAGGAACTTCAGGTTTAATCCTTGGTCGTAGATATTGTCTTGGTTTTCTATCACTTGTTCGGCCAAGTATTTGCCTGATCTATCTCTTATGATTCTGGCTAGGACTTTGTATACGACATCCAACAGGATGATCCCCCTAGTCTGTCACATCCCTCTTCTTATATACTGTGTAAATAATTGCTTTGTCGTACAATCGACTTTCAAAACATTGTGAAATACTAATATAACCTCATCAACAACTTCAACATGCAAACTTATTACTAAAAAATAGGATCGAAGAGGAATTTACTCATGTTAAGAAATCATGGAAATCTCATTATTAAATACTGAATCAAATATATCTGTTCCAAATGAAAATGGCATTATTGTAGTTTTAAAAAAGAAAATCTTGACAGAATTTTGAAATTTATGAATAATAAATTGACAGAACAGTTCAGATTTGAAAAAATAATATAATAATATTAGAAAATATCATTGACTTATGTAATATAAAATGAAATGAAATATAAAAGTGAATGGATGATTGGAATAAAGGAAATTAGATGAAGAAGGTTGTAGGATAAAATATTAGGTATTTTCTATTTAGAAATAGAAATAGCAAATCACCTACCGATTACTGATGCTGCAGAAAGTCTTTCTGTTGATTATATTGATTTATTCTTAGTATTTTTTCAAAAGTTATTAGATTTCCCTTCATATTTTCTTCTTTTATTTGGAAATTCCGTTCAGAATATGTTTAAAGGTCAGTATCATAACAGCTGCTTTTAGGAGGGGTTTTCTTTTGATTTTCTATAATCATAATTTGACCAAATCTATTTCAATTTGTTCTAAACGGCTGGATGTTAATTGCGGCCTAAGGTTTTTGAATGTTTTTCATTTCCTATTTTATTTTATTTTGAACTTTTTCCCAATTAACTCTTTGATGAAGTCTTCAGGAACAATATTTAACGATATTTTACCCTCTGTAGGTCGCAACCTTATTCTATAGAAAAGCTGTCGCAATGTATCAAATTCATACATCTAACTTTAGCTTAGAATTACACTTAGAGCATCAGTTCTTCTATTAAGCTTAGTTGTAGATTGAATCCAATATTGATTTTGCTCATCCTTTCATTTGTTTATTTGAGTATGTGGCGATTTACGGGTAAAAAATTATTGACAGCCATGTTGCTAACGAGAAGTTAAATGTGTCTTGTTTTAGTTGTTTTGTTTTTTATATTTAGTTTTTTAGTATGATTTGAAATATTAATGGCAAAATGGTAACTTACACTAAAATATAACCTCAGTAGATACGTACTCATAAGAAATAATATTAATTCTCACATTGTAGATTGGTAACACAAATAAAATCTGGCATTCCTATATGACACAAACAAAAGATATACATTCTTAGAAACATTTAGAATGAAAATATTCAGATAAGCGATCTTTTATTTAGTCTTCTTTTTCTTGTAACCTTGAGTGACATGGTGTGCCCACTGGAGCTGTAAACTCTCCACAAATATTTCGCTTACAATTCTAGCAAATGGTTTTGGTCAATCTGATTGTTCGTGATGTGTAACATAAAGCACAGCGACGACGCTTTGTTGGAGCTACGGTATCTTCTGCAGTCACTGGTCCAGCTTCTTTATCGGGTTCTTCCGCTGGTCTAAATCTTCTGAAACCTCCAGAAAGAGAACATGGCATGCCTTGTGTCATAAGACTTCTTTTTTGAAGTTGTGGTGAGGCTAATCCGTCACCCAGTTTCCGAAGAAAAAGGTGACGTTGCATTTCTGTTCATTTCCGATTGAAATCACTTGTGTATTGATACCTGCAAAGTTCAACATAGGAAAGTAGAACCATAGGCCAACGACAGACTTGGTTTTATTATAATATGTGACTATTTCTGGTACCGCAGCTATTACAGACTCCTGATCTATGGAATCATCGTAATGCTGAGAATATATAACAAGAACCTTTGCGATTTTCTTAGTACGTAGGTAACAAGAGTTGGTTGCTATCCAAAACCAAACAGACTGTGGTGATCGCCCATTGACACTCAGCAGTTATACGGGCAGTTCTATTTTATTTTTTATTGTGCCAACATATGAAAGTCTATCAGTTTTTAGTTCAGTAACATGTTGCCCATCTGTAAAGTTCCTGCTAGATATAATGGCCTATAAAAGCTTTGAGTTCGATTATGTCATTTCATCAGAAAATATTCTATCGAACATTCTATAGGTAACTTAGCTAGTCAATTTTTTTATACTGTAAAGATCAAAACAGATAGCAGGCATTTTTTGGTTCGAAATGTACGATGTGGCGCCTACATAAACGTACAGATCTTGTGGACAAAGATCAAATGAAGCAAATCGTTCAATGTAGCTACAGTTGATTTTTAGGCTCAGGTTTGTCAGGTGAACATCATGTTCATCATCATTGTTTTGCAAGGTGCTATTTCAGTGTTATTTTGCATAGAAGCAGTTAACACCTTGTCCGCACTTCTGTGTTTGTTGCATTTTCCAAACGTACTGGAATCTTTAAGAAAAATGAATTGTTACTACGACCCAACTGTTGATTCAATTTCCAAGAAATAAGATGTCAAGGAAATTTTGCAAGTATTGAATTCATCAAAGTGCAATTATCGGACAGAATTACATAAAAGAAGTCAGAAAAAAAATTTTTTGGAATAAATTCAAGTATATATACTAGATAAAAGTATCCAAAAACAATTAATAAAAAAGAGAAAATATATTAATATTATGTAAAATGAAATTTAAGTTTGTGAGATTATTATTTAAAAGTCATGGTCAAATTAAAAGAAATTGTGAGAAAGAAATAGTTTCATTTCGATAACTACGAAGTAATTTATATACTTGAACACTCTTAAAAACACGACCAACAAGTGGAATGAAACACAAACGGTCTTTCATCACGCAGTTGCTACTATGTTTTGAAACAACTTGACAGATTCATAAACCCTATTATAAAATCTACAGATAATAAGCGTAAATTAGACAATTTCGAAATATTTAGACAGCAAACAAACACACCTCATGGTCTTCTGGTACATCTTCGGTAAAGAAACAGTGGCGCACTCTATTGACATAATTAATGGTGATAATTTTATATAATTTAATATAAAATAGATAAAATTCTAAGCAATTCTTTGTAGTTATTTGATCAGTTATATGAAAAATACCATAAAATCTTTAAGCACTCTTTTGAATTTGTGTTAAGAGTTTCACAAAAAATTGAATTATCTGTTCACTTTGGCTAAATTGAGAACTACTATATCAGAAAAACCGAGTCATACGCAGTCCAAATGTAAAATTATCTCTAAAACGATCTTCATTAGCCACCATCTATATTGAAAACCCATACTTTGAATCTAGCTCTGGATAACTGAAAACAACTTATTTCTATATAAAAGTGAGCTAAGAATGTTCTTTGAGAATTCAAATTGGGGTTTTATTATTGGCGCTAATCCATTATACATAAGATTTGTGTGAACAAAAAATGATTCTTTACTATGGAACTAATTAAATCAGACCCACCCAAATGTATCAGGTGAAAGAAATAATAAATCGGTAATTTATTATTATCCCTTGCAATGTAGGAAAAAGCAATATTTAGTACTTACTTAATATCAAGCTATAGCACTACCTATCATAACATTTTGAAGGGGATATCGCTATAACGTTATTGAATTCATTCTGGACAAGGCAACAATAAATACGAATGTGATATACAAAATGATATACCGAAAAACTATGAACACATAACATCTGGGAAATTGTAAGGAAACCCTCAGGATACTGACAAAAAATTCTCCTTAAGCAATTTTTAATAATAATTAAAAACTAATGGCGACTTTAGTCTGAAATACTAGTTGAGTAGGACTAGTGCAGTGACCTAATATGCATTAAGTACATACAAATAAAACCTACTTACTAATCCAAAATTTAGTACGTTAATCTAAATATTACTACAGAATAATCTGAATATTTCCTAAAATGTTCATAAACGTACTCAGCTAATACAAGTTTTTGGGCTCTTATTGGTCTTCTATAACTATTGGATGTATAGAACTACAGAAAAAAGGTTAGGACTGGTGAAAAGATCTGTGTATTGAAGATTACACAAACGTATCATAAGATCTAGTTATTAAAGAAGAGAATTGTGGCAAAATTTAAGCAGCACGTATTGTCCAGGAAAACTGAAATTTCAAATAGAAAAATATTTGAAAGAAAGAGTTCAAATAAAAGTTCATGAGTTCCAATAAACAAGCATCTATGAGGGACATACACCAAATAAATTTTAGCAAGATGAAACTGTTTCCAAATAACTTATCTACTGGCTTAAATCCACCAACAGGTAAGGGGCGCAGACTGAAAAAGTACACATTGGCAAATTAAACCGTTTTTTAAAGGTGGTTTATTGACTTTTGAAACTACTTTACACCATAAGGACATGAATTCTGATGGTTCTAAAGAATGGTTCGAGCAAATAATAGCTCCTCTTCAGAACTGTATTATAGGAATGGATAATGCAAGTTATCACTCAATACTTCGAAAATTGCCCACAAGCAAATGGTTAAAAAATGGCTAAATTCAAAGAATGTTAAGTACCATTCCAGTTCCATGAGAAATCTAGAACGCGAGTCTTTATTTTCACTTCATTGAAAGAAATTCGAAAATATGAAATTGATGAAAGTGCAAAAAATTGTGGAATGACGGTGGCTAAATCTCTACCATATCATTGCGAACTGAACCTGATTGAACTGGTACAGATGAGAGGAAAAGTTTCGTGAATGATTGAGTCTTTTGAAATGAGTGATTTTAACCATTCATTTTTGAAGGTGGCAAATTATGTGAAACCTAAAAGCTAGGAAAAGGCATTTAACATACGATTGAAGATGTAGATAAAATATGGAGTTTGAACCATATCAATGATGAAATAATCGAGCCACTCATTGTGAATATTAGTTGCAACAGTTCGTCTTCTGATTACGAATCTGTTGGATTTGAAAGAAGTACGTCTACTTATAAAGGGTGTTCCAAAAAAACGTAATCCCGTCTCTAGGATAAATAAAAAACTAAAGAATATTTGAGGTTTGCTCAATAAAAAAATTTACGGACGAGGCCACTTCTACGCCATAAGGTATATTTAACTCTCATAATGAACACTACTTGTGTGATGAGAATCCACATGTATTACCAACACTCATTCAAAGTTAATGTTGATAATTTGATTGATGATAAGTACCTGGATTATTTAAGCAATCACTTATTCGATATATTAGAAGATTTAACGCTAGACGACCAAGAATCCCTATTTTTTATGCACTATCGAGCTTCACCGCACTATGATAGAAGGTGTCGTGATTGGTTGAGTAACCATTGTCCGAATCGATGGATTGGTAGAGGTACAGAAGCTCCGATTCATTGGCCTCCTCAGTCATGCGATTTTAATCCCTTCGATTACACAGTTAGGTCGTATATTAACGAAAAAGTTTATGCTAAGGGGAAAATTCACCTCAAGAATTGAAAGAAAGAATTCAACGTCACTATAATGACCTCAAAGCTGACTCTCAACCGTTTAGAAGCTCAATGGATTCCTTGGGATAAAGGTAGTTATAAGTAGAAAGATAAAAATATATTGACTACATCTAAACAAATGTTATTGTATAAGAAAACACTCGAGGTATAACTTGAAAAGATATTTTACTTAAAAGAAGTGATACGTCTATGGATTACGATGCTTCATCATTTTATTATTCTCTCATTCTTAACAATAGACTATATTAGTATCAATTGAATTAGATAAGGAAATTTGTGCTATTGTTAATACTTCTCATTATTTTTGTTTTCCGATACATCAACGTTATATTGTTCTCTTTTAGTCTCATGTCAACTATTATATCTTTTATTTACTCAAATACACTATTAAAAAATGAAAAAGCAAAGACGGTGCTTCAATATATGCTAAAAAAATTAAAAACTGTGTATCTGATTCTCATGAAGATATGACACCAAATTTTTTTAACAGGTGGTTTAATGAACAGCTTTTACCTAACATTCCACCACAGTCAGAAATCGTTATGGACTACGCATCCTACCACGCAAGGCAACTCCTTAAGGTATTAAATGGTAGTAGTAACAAAGCTCAAATTTCAGCATTTATGTCTGAAAAAAATGTTCCTATTCTTGTCTGTCTTGACTACCTCCTTACCATAGCATATTTAACTTTATAGAGTTAATATGGGCAAACGTAAAATCAGACAAACGAAAATGTAATCAGTTTACAGAACTAAGTAAAAAGGTTGTAAAACTCATAAAGAAAGTTCTAGCAGCCGACCGCCAAGAGTTTTGGAAAAACTGTGTTGGATATGTTATTAAAAAAGATGATGGGTATGTGATATCACCCTTATTTACAACCCATCATAATTCAATCAAATGATAGTTCAGATGATTCTGACTATCATGATTATTTATTGGAATATTTTGAAATTGAAATGTTTTTTTTTGTTTTGATCTATTTGCAAAGAATTTATTTTACTTCATGGTTTTTGCTTTGAAATTTCGCTTTCCAGAGAAAAAACGTATGGGGTACAAAAAGAGGTCAGTTCACGTCTGGTGCCCTGTTTAAACCCAACTCCCTCACAGGCAGGTACGTTTTACTCGTCTATTTACGTTTTATAATTTAATATTCAGTTGTAGCAAGTTAACGAGACGAGGTAAAATAATAATTTTTTCCAAGTTCCAAGTAGGACTACATTAAGTGTATCTGTCTAAATAACGGCGTACGATGTCGTCCAATTTATGACGATGCGATTGCCTTTTAACGAATACTTTCTCGCAAAAGATATACATATTTTTAAAAGTATTGGTAAAAATAATAAATTTATAAAATTAAGTATCTACATATATAGTAGATCAAACAAAATTGTCGGCAAGAGTTTTTATATCTGCAATTGATTTAAAAGAACTATACAATTGTGATGTTATCTCTTTAATAAATTTAGAAGAGAATGTTGGGTGTAATATTTGTTGAAAACGCTACCCTTCTTGCACTTCTCAAAATGCCACTGCACATTCATCTCGTGGCGCATAAAAGCGGCCGGTTGTGTCCTGTGTCGGACGTTGCGTGACCAAGTCGCCCTGGGTGGCGTACCGGCTGAGCGGTACAGTTGTCGCGCGCCCACACTAGCCGATGCTCGCATGTCCTTTATATCAACTACATATCTTAGCTCACGCGATCTCTACACTCGTGTCGAGACACCACACCCGAGAGGAAAAAATTCTAGGATGAACATGCAGATACACATACATAAAGGGCGAATATTTGTAAAAATAGATGAGAATAATGATAAAGAGAAGATAAAAATATTACTTAAACTTCATTATGTTGAAATGTATTTTGCCGTAATGTACTTTTTTTGTTTAGCATATTATTATTACAAAGATAATAAAATTTGATGATTTCGCAGTTGGTTTGAAGGAAAAAAATGTACTTTCGCACATTAATCACACCTGTTTGTTTAACCCCATAAAAGAAAATATTTATTATCTAATAAATCCGTGTATGTGTGTGGTTTCCTTATATGGTTATTAATAATAAAGATTTTTACTAATTATCTCTGAATATATTATCTTTGTTAATTAACCTTTTACACTATAAGTTTATACACTTTTCCTGTTACGTAGATGAAAAACGATTGTTAAACACAAGGAAAGGACTTAGAAAAAGGCATTGTTTTAGTTTGTTTTGTTTAAACAATTCACAAAATCTTTTGTGGGAAGGAGTGGAGGTTTTTTCCTCATCTAGTTCTTCCAATATCAATTGCAGATTATATAAACTGATATAAAGACCCTTGCCGACAATTTTGTTTGATCTAATATAGGTGTAGGTACCTCATTTTATAAATTTATTATTTTTATTAAAACTTTCAAAAACAGAAAGTATTCGTTAAAAGGCAATCGAATCGTCATAAATTATTTATTAATATAAATATTAATTATTTATACAGATACTCTTAATGTAGTCCTACTTGGAACTTAGAAAAAATTATTATTTCGCCTCATCTCGTTAACTTGCTACAACTGATTATCAAATTATAAAACGTAAATAGACGAGTACAATGTTCCTGCCGGTGGGGGCATTTGGCTTAAACAGGGTACCAGACGCGAACTGCGCCCTTTTGGTACCCCATTCGTTTTTTTTCTGGAAAACGAAATTTCAAAACAAAAACCATAAAGGAAAATAAATTCTTTACAAATAAAAGAAAAATAATATTTCAATTCCAAAGTAGTCAGAATCGTCTGAACTAGAGTCACCATTTGATTGAATTATAATGGGTTGTAAAGAGGGTGATACCAAATACTTATCTTCTTCTTTGATAACATGTTCAGCACAATTTTTCCAAATCTCTCGGCGGTCTGCTGGTAGAACTTACTTTACGAGTGCTGCAATCTCTTTACTCTGTTCTGGAGACTGATTACGTTTTTATAATTCTGATTTTACGTTTGCCCATATTAACTCTATAGGGTTAAATATAGTATAGTAAATATAAAGATAGTATACATTATAGAAAATAGTAAATAGTAAGGAGGTAGTCTGTAAAGAGTATGACCCTGTACTTTGAACAGCTTGTCTATATATTAAATTTTCTCTAACTTCATACCTTTAGTAAAATTAAGCAATTCTATGTTTGTTGGGCCTTTTTTCAGATGTAAATGATAAAATTTGAGCTTGGTTACTACTATTCTTTGATATTTGAAAGAGTTGCATTCTGGATAATCTGCTACCTTTTGCTGTATTTCTTCTAATGTCGCAGCTCTGTTCTCCTTATATAAACTATAAATTCTTTACATGTTTTTCGGTTCTGTGAATGATCCACAGCAACCCTTTTCGTAACTAATCGATAAATGTATTTACTCTAGTTAACTCAGCAATTCTTATCTTTCAAACACCCAAATATATTTAAAATAAGTTGCTGTGTTTGTTTACCTTAATCTTTATTATTAAATTCATACCTGTCTTCATTCTTACTAAACTATGCAATTTCATTGTCTTCATTCGCCCATGGTCTAAAGAACGCCATATTTCTATTTATTTAAAGAAATTATGAATTAAATAAATCTCACCAAACGAAGCTACTGCTTATCGCAGACTGTATCTGGCAGGAATATTTCGAAGCAATTGTGTACATATGCCTTCCGACAGCTTCGGCTAATAGAAATGCATATATGTTTACGATTCAATGTTTTCATCAGTAAACATTGAAGATGATGAGTCCTCGTGGACTGACGGATTGTTTGTTTGTTTAATGTTTAACGAATTTTATACGGGAAGTAAAAATTATTTTTCATTTCTAAATTTAGTATGAGTGTCGTGGGTATTTACGAAAAATTGATTGTTCCTGGCATAACTGTCTTCTGCAATTGATATTGCAAAAACTATATCTTCTGGATGGTCAGTGATGGATTCAGCCTTGCTGCCGCTCCAGGCTCTGTTTATCACGCCGCCCTTAATGTTGGAATAAATTTTATTGTTTTCGATACCTTATTTCCATTTTAAATTTGAAATAAATGTATATCATTTTAATATAGTTTTCAATTATATCTGATAAATGTTAGATATATTCGTTTTTAATTAATCAACGTTTTTAAAATAAATAAATATTAGTCAATTTTCAAATTCTATTGTTTTTGCCGAAGAATCTTTGAGTTAACGTAAATCAATACATTCATTTCCTAATGTCTCTTCTAAATCACGAGGATTTTTGTTGACTAGTTTATTGGTAATATCTTTCAATTCGATTGTATCTATTTGTAACGGGTTTAATTTGTTTTTTGTTCAACAAAGTAAACGGTTTCTGTAAAATGTACTATTAACCTTAGAGCTTACCTTTAAACAGACCTATGAATGCTGATTAAAATAATTTTATTCACAACCATATAATATATGCAATGCTGTCAGTACTAACGTTATTGAAGGTTAATAAATGTCATATTACATATCTCTTCTTACCACCCTCATTTACCGCCCTCTAAAATATTTTTTATGGCAAGTGGTAAAATAGAACAAACTACTTATTCGAATTAATGGTTGAATTTCAATTATTATAAGCGTTTATAGAAATATTTAGGCCAGTACCAGCGCTGGCGACTCTAACAGTTATCTCTTTGATCAAAAAATTACTTTGCTGTTGAATGACTAAGGTTTGTGAACTACTAGTAACAGCTTCAGAAGACACCGCACATTGGGAAAGCATATTAACATTTTTGGTTTTATTTTCCATTGAGCTATCTACATGAACTTCTGCCGAAGAACTAGATTCCCATACTTCTAACCTTTTTAATTGGAGTACATTTGCACCGTTGTTGGCAAGTAACGTAACGGCGGTTCTTCTTAGAGCGTGGCGCGTAAAGCATTTCAAATCCTCTAAATTAGAAAAAAAGTAGCAATTTTTTGGGAAAAATTAGCTTTTGTATTGTGCCCAATTGGTTGATTTCTTACTCTTCCTCCTCTAAGCTGAACAAAAAAATCTATTGAGTTCTATGTTTTTTTCTCACATCCATGTAGTCTCGAATGATCTTCACCCATACTGGATCAGTAATGAAAAATGATCTACTGGTATGTGTTTTGGAATCTAGAATTTCAACCGAAATTTGTTCTTCAATAAAAGCAGCATCGAAAATTTTCATTTTCACTAATAAGCTCCAGATACGCCTATTATTAGTGCAACCTAAAACAGATCATAAATATGTTACCATTATCGGTAGGAATTCATTTGTAGCTTTGTTTAAGAAATCCTCTATATTCTTCTGAAAAATACATTCGATTTCTTGAGCCCGAAGCCCAAATTTTGTCGTTTTAGGGAAGTCTACATCTTGCAATGTTTCGAAATATCAGTTTTTTCTTCAATTTATAGCATCGTTCGAACCATACATTGCCCACAAAGTGGACGGCTTCTTTTGTCTGGCTGGCTTTCCAAAATATGGTAAGACTACACTTTCGGAACTGGTGTTCTTTTTTATTTCTTTTAGGTAGCGATGCCTACTTTTTTCTGGCACCAACCCGTGTGCTGCTGCGTCAGCAGCCTGTCGTATTTCTGAAGGAATACAATCCATCAATTCTTCTTCATTCTCAATTTATTATTCGCGAACTTATTATCCATCTTATATTGGTGACAGTTGTTTACCACATAGTAACAGAAATAATATGGGTACTTGCATGATTATTCTGAGAAAAATGTTTGGTAATTTTTTGTTAAATGTAATATTTTAGGTATGTTCATTCAGAACGAAAATTTATTAATGTTGATATGATGCTTGTAAATAATATGATATACAAACCTCGGTAGGAAGCATCATTTCTGTCTCGAGATCATAGCTAACCTTCGCGTCTTGGATAACTATATCTAATCTCTCGACAGTAATGAAATTCTTCCATTTCGGCGTGTAATATACTATCAACTACTCATCTCTTCTTAACCATTATAGGTTTTATGTTTTGACACTAATAATAATCAAATTAATTAATATATGAGATATTTTCAAAATCCCTAAGTGTAGAACTTTACCTTCTACCGTTCAAAGCTTTTTCATGTTCTTCTCTTGTTTTTTTTCCTCGAATGATTTGAAACCAATTTTATCTTATGCTTAGCATTTTAGAATATCTAGGATTTGCACCGTGGAAAAAAAATATAACAATTAGTTATTTTCAAACTATATTCGAAATCTTTGGAAATAAACTCTAATAAGAGGATTTAGAGAGTTAAGTAACTAATTTACCAATAAGGACACCTGAAATCATCGGTAAGTTCTTATGACCAATAAGTAAATTATTAATAAAGTAATCGTATAAAATATTATATTTGTTCTAAACCTTAATTTAATTGTTACGTTCTTTAATTTCATTTTATGGTTCTACTTAAATAACAACTCTCCAAGTATCACGAACAACTCCGTATAGACTGTAAACTGGGTAGTAATAAATTAAGGTAAATACTTTATAAGATCTGATCCACCTAGAGTAGAAGTCCTGGTTTGGAGTGCAGCTGCATGTATATCAGCTACGGCCTAACGAATGCATGTTAGCTTGTTTCATTCATTCGCTGCCTAAACTCAAGTAAGCTAATTCCATTTAATGATAATGAAGTATTGAAATATGTTATCCTAAAAGTGATATAATATTGATAAATTTGTGAACTTCTTCATATTTATAGTTGTATATTTGTATGTTTTTATACTATACATTGACAACTGGAAGCCAACTGGTACCACTTGGGCTATATTAATTCGTCAAATTACGCATGCTTCCTGATATTTTTACTATTTAGATGTACTATATAAACGTAGTTCATAAAGTACACACCACTCTATATTTACTTATCTCTACTCTACCGAATTTGATAATTTCTTTAGCTAGCTGTGGTACTTAAAAAAAGGGCGGGGACAAGAAATTAAAAGCTTCTCATATGCCCGGTCCATTGCACACTAAGACTATCTTAAGTAGGGTACTAAGCAATAATAAGGAAAATCTTGTCCAGAAAAATGTACTTATCCATTTACTTGTGACCCTGAATTTTTCTAGTTGTTTTGCGACGAGTACCATAACGATAATAATCTTGGACTACAGTTAGTATTTTGACTTCAGAAAATTGTCTGAAGAAATAGAGCCAGAGAACTATAACTCAACGGATGATAAATCAGCTTGAGATTCTTGACGCTTCTTACTCGCACTATTAAATCAATCTAAAATTACATACCAAAAAAAAAGGACTAAATTTGCTGTTACTAAATGCTGCAACTATCACCGCAATCCCGTAGTCGATTTGTTATATCTGCTTTCAGCAATGAATTCCAGTGAATCAATTATTGCAGACCATTCTTTTTCTAACGCGTAAAAGGCATCATGACGAACAGACCAAAGAGTTTGAGAAGGACTCTTAACTTTTAAATTTGTACGCCGCACCCAGATTTTCCAACGGTAGATGAATATAGTAGATATAGTAATAGAAAATTATAAACAAAAATTGATCTGAATTTCCCTTCTCCGTCTCTGAAATTTTGGTATTTCAAAAATTTTGCTGCCCTTCAAATCATGCCGCCCAAAGCCTAGCGGGGCTAGGCGTGAATCTATCTCTGTAGATAGTTCACAATTTCGTAATCTTTTTTGATTCTTGTCTTAGATTAGGTTTTGTTAGTACGGTCAACGTCGACCTACACTAGTTTTTGCCTACCCTATAGTTTACGTGATACACAACAAATAGAAACTATACCATCAATTTTGATATTTATATATTTAAATAACATAAGCATAAGTAATAATAATCCATTCTATGTAAATTTTGCCAAATAGTCGATGTCAAATTGATTGCATTCATTTTTCATTTCATTTCGTTTTAAGTGGTAGTAGAAACTGCTTTCTGACTTATCTGGGTTGATGGTTGGCAGCTGTGATAATTAATCCCAGTAAAGTTGACAAAAAGTTTTTGAGAGTGTACGAGGATGTCCAATGTCCTTCGTACGGGACCGTGAAAAATTGGACTGCGAGCTTTAAAAGAGGTAAATTTTCCATAGAAGATGATGACCGATCGAGAAGGCCAGTTTCTGTGTCAGTCCCCGAAAATATCGATGCAGTTCATGACATGATTTTATCATACCGTCGAATTAGGCTAAAACGGATATCTGAAGTATTGAATATTTCATACGAACGCGTTCATCATATAGTTCACGTCAATTTGAACCTGAAAAAAATTGCTGCAAAATGGATCACCAAATGTTTGAATATTCATCAAAAGCGTACAAGGATAGAAACATCGCGTTCGATCTGTGCTCGATTTGAAAACGATGTAGACTTCTTAAATCGAATTGTTACTATGGGTAAGGCTCGGGTACATTTCTACGATCCATAAACAAAGCAGCAATCGATGGAATGGCGACACTCTGGTTCTCCAAGACCTAAGAAGTTTCGTGTCCAAAAATCTGCTGGAAAAGTTCTTGCTTCAGTTTTTTGGGATTGGCATGGAGTAATCATGTTTGATTTTTTGGATAAGGGTAGAACAATAACTGGAGATTACTATTCGACATTACTGACCACTCTACGGGAACAAATTAAAGGAAAAATTCGCGGTAAGCTATCCAAAGGTGTTTTGCTGCTGCAGGACAACGCCCCTACACACAAATCTCATGTTGTCATGCAAAAAAAATTTGAATTACTAAAACACCCTCCTTATTCACCAGATTTGGCTCCTTCCGACTATCATCTCTTTCCTTAACTGAAAAAATGTTTAAAATTTTGTGAATTTTCTTCCAACGAGGAGGTAATAAAAGCTGTGAAGGTCGGGTTTGCAAAGAAAGAAGAAACATTTGTTTTTGAAAGGTCTAGAAAGAATTTTTCAATATATTTCCGTATATGATAATTTATACTGGAAAATCAGAACTTTTAGAGTCGATAGAATATATTCCAAAACATTTAATTTCATAAAATTCTTGTTGCACTGTGAGAACATAATTTTCTTTTTGTTGAATTCCCTCAATTACCAGTTAACTTATAAATGCCGTATTATGTCGAAATATATGAAATGAGTATAATTTTATCGCAATGAAGCGTATGTAGTAAACAATCACTTGACTGATGGGCTCATAATTAATCAGAATAGAAGACAAGGTTGTATTTACAATTATTTTATAATGTACGAAACAAATTGATACGAGGGCTCGGGATGAAGTCATGGCAATTATTACTTTTTCTAGATACATCTACGCAGTGAATACTGTGGTTATTGACTATCATGTAAAATAGGAGTAAGCCGAGAAATACATTGTTATAGCGATTCCCACCGAGGCTACGAAGCTATTCGAAGGCGATAACATTGACATGTTGGTAAACTTTTTCAACGACATCACAGGTCACATTCCAAACGATTGGCTCTACTCAACTTTTATAATGATTCCTAAGACATCAAATATTTTGTTCAGATCATAAGGAGTACGTAAATAGGTTTGTAAATATTAGTTTTGACATATGCACCTTTCATTACATAGGTATTATTAATAAAATTTTGAAGGGCAAAGATCATCAATATAAAGACTATGATGTTGTGATGAATATGGCATATTTTAAATATAGGGAAAGCTGCAAGAAAGACAACGGTAATCATTAATTAATGATAGTTATAAAATCATTTTTTTATATACCATTGTATGTACCACGTACAAACAGAAACATTTTTTAAACACGCCAACATCTCACTGTTGACAGTCCTAAGCCTGCTAAAGTGTGGAAGAACATTTTGTGTTTGTGGATATAATTATAAAATGTCAAAAACAAAATAAAAATTATAATAATCATTCTGTGTTTTAATATTCCATCTACTTATATAATTATACAAACCATTTAATTGTGAAATTTAGATGGTCGCACCTGGTTGTCACATAAATTGTAAATGAAACAAAAATATTTTACAAAATACTTTATTTTAATTTCAGGTGTTTATATTTTCTTGTAAACAACAATATTTGAATTTGAAATGTTAACAAAATGAAAGTATTTTGCATAATACTTTTGTTTCATTCACAATTTGATGCTTCGAGCATTCAAAATTACTCGAGTTATTTTCAAGTTTCCCGCGAAAGTAGCACGGATATGAACCTTAGATCAAATCTTTGATTATAGAAATCTTTTTTCTTGGTACTGAGCCAGTCGGAGAGATGTCGCCAGGATCGAACTTTGTCGTCAAATTTTTATACAAAGTGGCAGATTTATCAAGTATATAATCTTTGGGTTAGGCTAAATCAGACAATCAACACAAAAGACTTCAAAGTTTCAAGAGTGGTACGCCAGGGGTGTATTATGTCTGCTATGCTGTTCAACCTCTATGTAGAGAATGTTTTTGCTGAGGCTCTTGAGGGCTCTGGTTATAGCGTTAAAATTAATGGATACCCGCTGAATAATATTCGCTATGCGGGTAATAGGGCAATACTCACAGACAACGTACTCGAGATGCAATTATTACTACATAAAATTAATAATATTGGTAAATCATATGGCTTAAAAATAAAACCAAGTGCATGGCAATAAGTAGAAATGCAATTTTAAGTGCCCAACTGCATATAGATAACACGCCTATCGAGCAAGTGAAGACGTTTAAATATCTAGGGATAACTATAAATGAGAAATAGGACCCTCAGCAGGAAATTAAATGCCGCATTGAACACGCATGACAGGCATTCATTAAATTTAAACCGATGTTGTGTAACCATAATGTCTGCTTTGACCTTCGGTATAGAATGGTCAAATGTTATGTGTGGTCACTTTTACTGTACGGCATGGAAACATGGACATTAAAGGTGTCGTCCATTAATAAACTAGAATCCTTCGAAATGTGGACCCTTAGAAGAATGTTGCGTATACCATGGACAGACAGAGTGAGGAACGAGGATGTACTAAGAAGAGCGGGGACTGAGAGAGAATTGTTAAACTTGATCAAGGTGCGAAAGGTTGGATACTTGGGTCTTAGAGTAGGAATATATACAATATCCTAATTGCTCATACAAGGACAGATCGAAGGAAAGAGAGGCGTAGGCCGAAAACTTGTCATGGCTACGCAATATAAAACACTGGACTGATATAAATGACACCGGTGAGCTGTGTCATGCCGCTATACATAGATGTTTGACCAAATATTATCGCCAACGCACTGTAAATGCAAGGCAGTAGAAGAAGAAGCGATATAGTGGAATACTTTGGGGAAAATGTCCTACATATAGCACCACAATAATGAAGTTTCAGCAAGGATGTGTATCAACCAGTAATGAAACGTTTGGCGTGGCACGTGTCGTTATTGAGCAACTCATTAACGTACACAAAAGATAAACGCTACTGGATTTTTAGAGGACAAGGACATTGAAAAACAGGGTTTCTGTAGTAAATGCGCTAACAACCACTTTGTATGCTGCCAGAAATAAACTCTATCCATGAATTTTCGGAGCAGACGAACCAAAAATGAAGCACTTATCCATGGCTACATGTTAGATCACCAATGGGATAGAAGTTGCGTTGGAATCTCTACCGACTAAAAGGTTTAATTGTTTGCTAATTTGTTCTTCGTAGCAGAACAGTGATCGCACAGACTACAGGGACTTCTTATGCGATAGGTATGGCGTTCAGAATCTTCTGAATAGTGCAAAAAGCCTGCGTGACAATGTAAGACCACATGAAATAGACTGTGTAGGGCAACTACTGCGACGCTGGGAAAAGAAATAATTTGATCAATCATCGTATTCTCTCGACATTTCACCTCATGACTTGGATTTGCTTGGTAAGATTACGGAGCTACTAAGTGGTAGGTATCTACAGCACGAGTCTATATTCCTAATGCTGTGCGTGGATCCACATATGGTGCGTCAAATGCTGATATTGATGATGTTCATCTTATCGCAATAATTCATTTTGTACCTATGAAAATGTAAATGAAAAAATCGAGTTTATCTGATGAAGAATCTATAATCAATCTATAACCTGACATGAATATTCTTGACATCATACTGGTTCAGATAGGAAGGATTATGCCAAAACGTTTTTTTCTTAAATTTAAGTCTTAATGTTAACTGTTTGATTTTCATGTGGTATCAATTCATTAGCTTCTTTCAATCTGTACTTGTCCATAATTTCTAGAAGGTCATTGATATATATACATTTTTTAATCCGTCAATATCTTAACAATTGTTTCCACTTAATTTTCATATACGTCAAGAGTATTTCATTAAAAATAATAAAACTCCATTTACATGAGTACAAAAATTGAATTTATTACAAAAAATTACCTATAGCTTCACATATATACATACTATATACACGACAGGTTATCTTTCCATGTAAGTAATTATTTTTCAGTTTGTTGTATTTGGTCCATAATCTTGATTCATCTCATTTACTTCCTAACGACGACGGGAGATGCGGGTAAAGGTGCAGGAAAAGCAGTGTAAGCTGCAGGTAAAGCACTGTAAGCTGCTGGTAACGCACTGTAAGCTGCTGGTAATGCACTGTACGCCGCAGGGAAAGCACTGTAAGCTGCTGGTAGAGCTGCACCATAAGCACTGTAGGCGATAGGAGCGGGAGCTACTGCTGGAGCAGCAACCAAAGGAGCGGCGGCAACTCTAGCTGGTGCAGCTACAACTGGAGCAGCAATACCATGATTGACAACACTGGCAGTGTATGATGAAGCGTATGGTACAGAATATGCTGCTGGTACTGCAGCAACTGCTGCTGGGACTGCTGCTAATGAAGGGCCTCCCAAGCAACCAGAAATGCAGATTACTACGAAAGTAGCAATGAACTAAAACAATGAATATCTTATAAGACCTATATTTAAAATCCACACCACACAAAGTTCGGTTATTTATTAACATTACAATTATTAATTTCACACCAATTACGAATTTTTTATTGTGTAATGACAACTTGAAATTTACTTTGAGTTCAAAAGAACTAATTTTCCAATAAATTAGTTTTCCTCAATCTTCGTGTTTTTTTGTGTTCAGTTTTGCAGAAGTGTAATTTAATGACAAATAATGTTTGGATAATATGTTTCTTTTATATATTTGCAATGATACGTTTTGATGTTTGAGCGAAACAACCTAACTTCGCGAAAATATTAATTAAAACAAAGACCAAAAACGTCTAATGAAAAGATTATCTGATTTTTACGGTGTATAACTGTATAACTATAAGAGTTGGCACGAAAATTTAAATATTTCTTCAAACATAATAAAATCAAAATGGCTAAAGAGGATCGATTAAAGAAGAATGCTTAACCAAGAAATACAATGAAAAGTGAGGTTACAGTAATCAAAAATATTTTGCTCGTCGTACTTCATGCAATCAACGAGCGAGGGATCATTTAGCCTGGGGTCTCTCTTGAGCTTGATAGTAGGTCATAATCCAATATTTTTTTTATATAGCATATCATATCTCACATCGATCTAAAAATGACGAGTTAGTGACTTGATATTTGAGTAACCACCACAGTAAACTATTCCTGAGGTTATATGTAAGCTACGATTCGTCAATTTGATTCCTTCGTTGGTATGTCCTGAATTTTCTGCTTATATAGTAGCCCATTTATCTAATAAACCAGTATACTTTTAAACCATTTTCCTGATTGGAAGGATGAATTTGTGCTAAGAAAAAGTTGTTCATATTTTATGTCTCCTATTTTCTATATGAATTTTTTGAATAATGAGATCGGGCAGATGTCTGATTTATCCGTGATCAAGCAGCGCGCGCACGGCTTATTTTCTCCTTGACTAATCTTGGTGAAATGTGACAAAAACATCTGACTTGCGAAATCCAATTTTTCTTTAGGTAGTTTTACGAACATCTTGAGCTTTCGCCTTCACGTCAAACCAGCTCATATTACTGAACCAGAAAAACATTTTGTTTTCACAAATAGTTAGGTATTCTCTTGTAGCAAACCTATATTATTTAAAAGAATTCATCATGCTTTAGAAAAACGTTTCAAACACGCTTTTATCAGCTTCTCCTGTATATTTGTTTTTAACTCTTCTTTGTGACTTAGGCTACTATTATACTAGGTTGCTAGCATCCGGGATGCTGGCATGTGGGAGGTTAGCGGGCATTAAATCAAATGGGAGCGATTAGACTAGGGATGCCAGCATCGGATGCTAAAACAGCCACCCGGAGGCTCGATTTTGTGCATCCCGGCTGGGATGCTGAAATACGAGCAGCCGGTCGCTTTTTGCATCCCGGGATGCACAAAATCGGTCGTGTGGTATTCTCTTCGGGTGAAATTCGTCTGAGGAATCTTGTATCTTGTTTAGAGATGTCGCTTTGGATGTAGCCTAGAAGTTCTTTGAAAGAAGGGAGTGACATTCTAAAGTAATTGAAAAATCATTTGCACAGTTCATCAAACAATGTAAAATACAGGCTTTTAATACGACGGAGAGCTAAAAAGGAGTCCACACTAAAATTCCTTTTTGCACGACGCCTTCTCTTCTTAATTAGTAACTGGTAAAAAATTAGAATAAAATAGCTGTCCGAGCTAGCATCCCAACACAAATTCGACTCAAAGTGGGATGCCAACATCCCGGATGCTAGCATCCTAATATAATGGTAGCTAGTATAGCCCACCACTTTAATTGCTTTACCCGAGCGAGCTAATGTGTATCGCCAGATTCGCCAGACGTAGGTTCGAATCCCGTTCACGTGCCACAAAGAGTTTCTTTTATTATCTGTAATTTTTTTTAGAAAATATCACTGCCCATTTTTTCTTTACATCGGAACAAATCTTACAACTGTCTGCCCTCAGTTGGAAATAAATATAATTGAAAAGAAAAATAAAAAGTACACTTTTGAAGCACATCAAATTTAGAAGTTGAGGTAATTTTTAAAATAAGCTTGAAACAACAATGAATTAGTATTAATGTGAAAAAAACGTGGGGTACTTTGTTCCATATTTCTGGTACATCGAGCGCGCGACCCTCTTTTCATAATAATACCAGTATTTTTTATTCACTATTGTTTAAAGCTTAATATAAAAATTATTTTCAAGTTCTTAATTTGAAGTGCTTTGAAAGCAAATTTTTTCTTTTTTTAAACTGTATTTATCTCATCCTTTGCTGATCTGATTTTAAACAGTATTTTTGGTATTGACTGGGTTTGATATTTTTTAACATAAACTGGCAATGTAATTTTTTATTTTCGCAGAGTATTACAGCTACACTTTACCAAAATCCTATGAGAAACACTCATTTAAATAAATCATTCTTTGTACACATTTTCTATTCGATCGATTTCACACATTTTTACTGTGAATCTATGTCAATAAATTATGCTACAGTCACTTTTTTTATTCAATTATCGTCATCAATAGATCTAACAGGGACTTATCGAATTGATAGACAATCGTATTTACATTGTATCAACACAACGTTATAGTAATTATTTTCGAAAAATTCCAACTTCACCAGATGGTACATATAATTTGATTTGTAAGTCCACTGTAATCGTTATGCCTTTTATGTTGTTGTGAAAACGACCACAATACAAATCACAATAATATTTTAAAAATAATTTCATACTTCATAGTGGGTTTCACAATTAATTATAATTAGTGACACCGTGGGTGTCCAATTAGATGATAAATAAATAGAAAATCGAATTAAGTTTAGTGGTCAATAATATACCAAGCATATGGTTCTCTTCATAGAAACCGAAAGGAAACATTTACTTGAAAAATGCATGATATTTTCTAATGAAATTATTCATTCCGAACCGTTGACTTTATTTCTAAATAGAAAATTTCTAAAAATATCTCATTTTTTTTACAGGATGTTAGTTTCGAAAATATGGAATTATTACCTATAAGAATAGCTTGTAGGATGGTTCAAATGTAATCTCTAGCGAAAGTGGACATTATCACTATCTTAAATAAGGTTCAGTAAGAATAATTGATTTTTTATACTAGGATAAATCAAATATACATGGTGTGATTCGAAAATCGAATCGATAACATTGTTTTCCTAATGTGGTGCAATCTATTTTGATATTTGTTTGAAGTTTTAGCGTCATATCTCAATTAGCATGAATTTATTATTATTTTTACGATACGAAAAGTTGGTCTGGCAATATCAACCAATGAAAAGAAGTTGAGTATGAAGTGTGATTGGAATTTTGTGTTTTCAATATATTTATGACTATTGGAATTATTAAAAATGTTTTACGAAGAATACAAATATAAGTATTTAAGTATCAGAAAACATTCAGTGTTACTTCATTAATTTTCAACGTCAACATCAAAAAAGTTGAGAAAATGGGGCTGTTGTCATCTAAGAGATAGCAGAGGCTCTCAACATCTCTAATCGATCGAATCAAAATATATTGAAATTCACAAACAATCTGAATATTTTGCGAAAGCAACGTCGAGTAGAGCTCGCAGATAAGATATAAAAATGAACACATACACCTCGATAACATTATCTACCTCAATATTTAGGAGTCAACCCTGTGTAATGAACAAAAAAAGAGAAAGTGAAAAAATAGCAGCATTTAAAATATATTAGAAGGTAACAATGAAAGTGATGCTAAAGATAAATCTATTTCTAGGGATTCGAACGATCTCTTCTAAAAAACACAATGGAAAGCATAATGGAATGATTTCGTCAAATATTTCCAATTATCAAGATCTAAACACAATTTCTTGGATACCACTTACAACAGTGGAATTTTTAAAAACAGAAGAGAAATACTATATCCCGGGACTGCTGAAGCAATGAATCAGAACTATAATAAGAGAGAATTAGTTATTGATGTTCCAAAACGCAGACTTAGGAAGCAATACATTGTGAAGAGAGGTAATAATCAATATACGCGTTAATGAAATTGTTTGAGTAGGAAAAACATCAAATTGAAGTGTTCAGTGACTTCAAATACATCGATTTGTTCTGGGGTTGACAATATCTAAAAGGAACCTAATTTGAAGGCGATAATAAAGATATTAGTGGGACAGGAAACGGAACTAAATATAAATGAATATATGGTGTATGGTCTCTTGCCACTAGCCATACCTTAACGCGTCATCACAGATAAATATACAGAGCGTTGAAAGGGTCTCCAATTTCAAATATATAGATGCTACATCACCGAGCAACTGAACTCGGATAAGAAAATTAGATGTAGAATTAAATTGACCCGTGCAACTTTTCCTAAGATGATTTTACTGCTTTGTAACTTAAAACTGAGACAAATAATGAATGAATGTTATATTTGGTGTGTGCTGTTGTACGAAGCTGAAGTCTGGACACTGAATGCAGCCACAATCAACCTTATAGAAGCATTTAAAATGTAATTACATCGACGAATACTGAAAATAACATAAGTGTTTATACAAGGTAATGAAACAGTCCTAAGCCAAGCAAATGCAGTTCGTAAACTTTCAGCAATAGTTAAATGTCGAAAAGTGTCATACCTTGATCATGTCCTCAGAGAACTATGAGGTCATTACTCATAACTTTCAATTGAGATCAAAATAGGTGTACGCAGGAGCATAGGAAGTGAACAAATCTTCAGGTTTAGGAGAATGTGTGATTGGACAGGCATATATAGCAACTAACAATTGCTTAGAGTGGCTAAAACAGGGATAAGCACGTCATTTTGTTTGGCAACGTCAGTGGGATCTGAGAGGGCAAAAGAAAAAGAAAAATGAAGCTTTGCGTCAAAATATATGGCAGTTTTGATTCTCTTGGTACGTCTGGTTCAAGTTGAGTATTTGAAAAATGATCAATAGTAACGTATTTTCGTAAATTTATTTCATTATTTTCCAAACAGTGCAAAAATGCTGTCAAACTTCTATCTGAAGCTATTTATATGCAGCTAACAAATCTTCTGAATCTGTGTCTCACAAACAATCTATTTTTCTTGTCTTCATAGGAAAAAATCTAGAGGAGCTAAGAAATGCGATAGTGGTGGCCCTATTACTCCTTTTAAATTAATCTCTATGATAAGAAATCTATCATCATCATGTTCAAAGTGTACGATATCTCGTATCAAATTTTATTCTACCATCTACAAATATAACTTAGACTTGCTTCATTAAATAAATGTCACCTATTATTTTTCACCAGCCCAAATTTTCATTTGCATACGGTGTGTGACTTTCCCTAAAAGGTCGTATATTTTGCGCTCCGGTAACATTTTTTGATGTTATCATATCTACTGATAAAAATATAATCCTACCTGAGCCAAACCATAGAAAAAAATAATTAAGACCCCAAACTTAAACTCCTCAAAATACATAAAGCCTTTTGTACATCCAATTTTTGAAAAAAGCAAACCAATGAGCAGGAATTATGATGAAAATTAATAAGTTAGACAATGAGGAGCTGAGAAAATTATGGAGTTATGAAATTGTTAGTATGCTTATTTCGTAAATTCGTATACAGAGTGCAGTGAATGCACATAAAAATATGGAAAATCTAAGTAAATGTTGAACTGAAGATCATGAATATACAGGAAAAAATTGAGACAGATAATTGTGTATAATAATTGTGACATTTTGAAAACTTAATATCTATGGTTATAGAAAAAGTTAAATTTCAAAATCAATACAAAAATTTCCAAAAAAACAACAAATATATGAAATAATTACTTACCAATTTTTGTGAAGCCATTTTACAAAATGTTTTAGGTAATTGCTAGTCAAATCGACTGTGCTTCCAAATAAAAAACGGAGCGTATTTATACCAAAAAGATGTACACACACCTTACGTATTTAAATGTAATGCATACTACTATGACAATATGTAGATCATTGTTGAAATCGATTCTAATTAATTTGTAGTATGTATCATCACACGAAATTTCATAGTTCGAACGTGTTGAATTTATATTATATCATTTAAATGCGTAACAGCTAATACAGCCAAGACCTGCAATATAAGTAATGGCCAATAAATTGGTTTGAAATACATTGCATTGGGCTAGAAGATTGATTAGAGTAGTGGTCGCCAAACTTTTGAGTTAGTGAGCCTTTCTAACATTTATAAACCTTTTAGTGAGCTACCTACAAAATGGAATTTGAACCAGTTCATCACAAACGAACATTTATTTCTAGTATTAATCACAATATATAGGAAGTGTGAGGAAAAAAGTTTAAATGTTCATGTCAATGAGAGGAGAAGAATACTTTTTGGCCATCAAGTATTTTCTTGAAGTTTAGAGAGTATGTTGTAGCCGCCATTGTGATGCAGTTGTCTGTTTGTCTATTTCATACTTGAAAAAAATACTTCACACAAAAATGAAGAACAGAACATAGCTTTCAATCTCAATGCAACTAGAACCACAATTGGATACTTTTCTAAAAGGACTAGAGGCCAGAGATTTTCACTGTTAGAGAGGGATTTTAGGTACAGGTCATTTTGAAAATCAAAAACTTCTATTACAACAGCAACCTGATATCCAATAAAATGTTTTACAACACAAGCTGAAAAATCTTCTGCATCGATCTCAACCAAGGAAGAGTTGACGAACTGGGCCACAATCAATATGTTTTTAATATCTTGGAATTGTTGATAAAATTGTTGTCTTAAGTCTGAGAGAATTTCCACGTATTCTTGGTTATTGCTGGGGTGTTCTGGAGGATTTTGTTTGTCAAAGATCTGCTTCAGACTAGGAAAGTGCTTGCATTGAAACTGAGCTCGAACTTTTTTGAAAATGATGTTACATCTGAAATCATTCCACCAAAGTTCTTATCTTTGCTTTAAAGCTGTAAGCTTAAGCCATTCAACTTTTCACTTATATCAGTAAGAAAGGAAAAATCTTGCAGCCATGTGGGATTTTCCAGTTCAGTGTGATGCTTACCCCAAAAATTTCAAAAGTGCAGGTAGCAACTCTTTGAAACGTTGCAAAACTCTGCCTCTACTAAGCCAACGAACTTCTGTATGAAACAATAGATCACCATACTGGCATTATAACTCTTTTGGTTCTCTGAACAGTGCTCTTATTTTACTTACTATTTTTACAACTGTTTTCATGACATTGTTCATACTTAAGAACTTTCCACACAGTGACTGCTGGTGTTTCATGCAATGGTAAGACAAAAATTTTGGTACTGTCTTCACGACACAAGGCAATAAATACTTTCTCCACGCCTACCATTGCAGGAGCTCAATCCGTAGCTAGGGCAACCAACTTCTCCACAGAAATGTTTTCAGATTCAATGAGCTTTTCAAATGCTAAAAATATATCGTTCCCAGTTGTATGCCCAGTAAGCGGCACAGCCTTTACCAGCTCTTCTTTTGTTCCAAAATCTTCAAATATCATTCATACAAAAATATCCAACTGAGATGTATCAACTATATCAGTTGATTTGTAAGGAAAAATAACTACAACGTTCAAAATCAGTTTTAAGCTGTGAATCTTAATCAGAACTCATAGCTTCAACTGTTCGTATCACTGTCTTAGCAGAAAGATGATCAGATTTAATAGCAGCTTTGTTTTTGAAGTTATCAAATAATGTATCTGCAGCTTCTAAAAATACACTTTTAATCAACTCATCATCTTAGTACGGTTTCCTATGTTGAGCGATGACCTTGGAAACCCGGAATATTGTCTTTAGTTGCCTTGTTTTGTCAAGTGTTTTAAAAAAAGTTGACTTTTGTGAATTTAGCTGAGATTTTAATTGCATCACCTTCTTTCTTCTCAGAGCTCAATTCACGGGATAATCTTCTTCAATGCCACTGTGGACTGTCTTGAAATGACGCTGAACATTTTCTTTCTTTCAAACAGAGGCACTCACATTACAAAGTTAACACACACATTTATCTTTAACTTGTTGAAAAAAGTAATTGGTTTCCCACTCTGCATGATAGTGATAGGTTTTCGGCTTTTTGCTTGAACTACCCATAGTAGAAACAAACAAGGAAAGAGCTTAAACGTGTACACGTGAATTGAATACATACGACACAGACATAACCTCATTCTGGCTACACGCGTAACAATAACAGTGTGCGAAACAAAAGTGTGTAAATCCGTCCATGATTAATGGGCTACACCGCTCCCAGACATTCAGTGTTGCTAACCCGCTGAGTGTCACCACGAACTATCCAAGTAGTTGAAGTAGTAGTTGAAGAGGTCCTGATTAAAGGTTGCTTAAGATTGGACCGTTGTTTCGAGGAGGGAATAAATAACTTGTATTTGTATAAACAGTGATGAAGTGCTTTTTTAATCTTTACATTTAGATTGTTCAAATTTAATGCAATTTTTAATGAAAATGTCACGCTAAAAATGATTTTAAGTATTTATTTCTATATATTGTGTGATAATAGAAAGTTAAAATTCAATTTTATATCTGGTTTTAATCATTTCCAGAGATAGATTTTTAATTTTATCCAACAACTAACTTATTGCCATCGAATTGAATGTTATAATAACCTAACCTAACCTTAGTTGAATGAATTCCAATGCCTTCTATCAAGTTTATAATATAGGGAATTTTATTACTTCTAAAAAATGAGATATGATTTTTTCAACATGAATGGGTAATCGAAAATTTCGTTTATATATTGGAAACAGCTATACAACATTTGCGACTACTGTGCTACTATAAGTAACAGAATAATTGTTGAAGATGGAAAGAAAATCATAGGTATCTTACTTTGTATGAGAGACAAGAATTGTATAATGATTTTAGTTTACATACACACTAAGAATAAAAAGAATATCTTCGCATATCTCATCGTAACTGACTAGAATTGAAGGTGAATCGCTAACATCTGTGAACATCTTCTTCACGAAAAAAAAAAAAATAAGTGCTGATTTAATTAATGGCCTCGGTATCTGCAATACATCAAGAAAAATCTCTAGCGCGTCGTACCGAGAAGAAACATGTATTCAGTTTTGTGTTTAGTTCAACATAAAAAAACATTTGTTGTGAGCGCTCTTTGGAATAAAACATCGGTTTTCAAAGTATTATTCACGCTAGGTAACATAGAAAGAAATTATCGGAGAATCCTTCTTTGTGTTACGATTGTAAAGAAAAGTTTCTTCAGATTATATACGATAATATAGTTTCAAAAAAATGAGTTATTCAATGGATACTATACAACAATTTTTCAGAGCGCAGATCCATGGAAAAGCTCTTGTGCAGTGATGAAAATTTTATGAAAAATAACTTTCATAATCCAATATTTGTCCAAAGAAAATTAAACGAGATGTAAAGATAAGTGAAACAGGTAAAAAATAAACAGAAGATACAGAGGAAGATCAAGAAGTACGAGACAGATTAAAGTAAAGGATAACTGTGAAGAAATATTTAATTTTCAACATAACATTAGTACAGCTAGTTTCCATTTTTTTCAAGCGATCGACAACAATAATTTTTCTTGTTACTCTCTGCAATCTCCTCTCCATTTTTTTTAGTTTTGGAAACAGAAAGTAATCAAATCAGGTGAATATCACGGATTATGCAACACATTTTTTGCAAATATAACAGAAGAATAAGTATTGTTGCGATAAATGCTTCATCAAAAACATCCAAACATTAGTTTGAAGTTCCTTGAATATTCTTTATTGCTTGGTTATGGTTAGATAAAAATACAGAAATGCAGATAGACCAATAATATTTGAAAAGTTGCGAATATTTGCGAAAGAATTCAGAAAACCAAAGTAAAAAATTAATATCCTTTTAAGAAAATAGTTTGGCGTAAAGAAGAGAAAAATTTAGAATAGAATAACATTAGATGATAATGAAAAATACGTTTCAGGTCAGACATGGATTTATAAAATTACGAAACCCAATTTACATATATTTCTCTTTCATTTTGATTCTAATTTTAGTCAGAACAGAAAGATTAACTTGTAATTTGGTAAGGAATTTTGTTCTACGGCATATTAAAGAATTTCGGTTGATATATCACTTTGTCTGATGGTAATACTAAAATATTCTTTCTATACAACACCAAATAAACATGTAAATGCAACAACTTTGAAAAATAATACTTGACTCTTTAATTGATACATCCAGAATGTAACATTCTTTTCTTTGTTTTAGACATGTACAAAACATCGAAATTCAAATGTTAGCAATTAGTCCAGTCCATTGACTGAAACGGAATTTAGGAAAATATTGTTCGGACTTAGATTTCAATATACTGATTCACCTGAAAAATTAAACGAAAAATTAAAGGAAAGTTTTTATCAACTAATGAGATATAACAGAAATAATTGAACTGACAAAAGGAAGAATATCAAAAAAAGGAAATTAATAAATTTTACAAAGATGTTAAACATTTGAGAAAACAAAACGAGAGTACAACCACATATATAAAAGATAAAGAAGAAAACATTGTATGTGACGAAGAACAAAAAAATTAGAAGATGGAAAGATAATTTCAAAAAAATACTTAGGATCGAAAATGACAGATATGAAAATGTACTCGAAGAATATAGCAAAAGAACAAATTTACAATTCACTTTATCAGATTTGGAAAACAGAACATGGAAAAAAACCATTATATTGTCCATTAACAACCAGCATGATATTAGCTTTTTCAATTTTTCCAAATTATGATGGGATATTTACTTAAAACAATGATTTTTTTCTTTGGAGCAGACAGTGACTTTATTTTTATTTTTTGTGTTTAATGGTGTATCCTAGTTATATTTACTATAACATATCAGAAAAAAACACCTGAATCACTTTTGATGAAGCTATCCAAACATTAGTTTGAAGTTCCTTGAATATTTTTTACTGCTTGGTTATGGTTAGATAAAAATACAGAAATGCAGATAGACAAATAATATTTGAAAAGGTGGAAACATTCAGAAAACCAAAGTAAAAAATTAATATCATTTAAAAAAAATAGTTTGGCGTAAAGAAGAGAAAAATTTAGAATAGAATAACATTATATGATAATGAAAAATACGTTTCAGGTCAGACATGGATTTATAAAATTACTAAACCCAATTTACATATATTTCTCTTCCATTTTGATTCTATCGGAGACGAAACTTTGTGTGATAATTATATTGGAGTAGCCTCAAAAGACGTCACGTACAAAAAATATTCACTTCAATTTTGAAAAGAAGATTGGAAAAATTGTCAGGAGAGTACCAAGAAGGATTTAGAAATGGTAGAGGAACATCCGATCAAATTTTTATGATAAAACAGCTGGTTACTGGTTGTTATGAATATGAATTACCAACACGGGTCGTTTTTGTTGATTTCAAAAGAACTTATGATAGTGTGAACAGAAAAAAGTTTATCCAAATATTACGAGAACTAGAAATTCCAAATAAACTAATTTGACTAGTTAAAAGGACATAACCAATATAATAAAAATGAATTACAAGAAAAGTGAACCATTCAAAACCCAACAAGGATTAAAACAAGAGGACCCTCTATCAACGGTACTATTTAATCTAGCTTTGGAAGGTATAATAAGAAGAACCAATGTCAACAGAGAGGACATGATATTTAAAAGAAGTCACCAATGCTTATCTTATGCCGATGATGTAACGTTGATAACAAGAAACAGAAAAAATCTTGAAGAAACCAAAATAACAGCAGTAGAAGTGATAGGCCAACATATGATTACGGACATGGCACGAAGAAAAAAACTTTGAAATGAAAGGAAATCGAAACTAATGAACGGAAATGACCCCACTTATCTTAGATAGATAGATAGATGTATACATTGATTTCCATCTTTTTTTAACAGTCATACAACCTATTAGTAGAATTTGCTGATCTGTTGGCGTGATTCTTGATGCAGAGAGACTGGAATCTTCAAGGAAAATTAAAATAACTTGTTTGTAATCAATAGACAAAGATATCAAAAATAAATACCAAAAAATAGATAATAGATTTTAGTTTTTCACCTATTAGAAAGTGGAAAAGATTTATATTTCTTTTTCTTTTCAAATACCTCCATAAAACAGATATTCGAACTATTGAGATTGAGATCAGAGTATCTTGCTTTTTCTACATATCCATTTGCCTATAAATACAGCATGTAGATAGTTTTTCTTATTTATTTGAATTGGTTTATAACGGTGGGTGAATTTGTACACACTGTGTTCCTTCCTTAATTACCTAATTTATTCATACACTACACTAAGTACACTAAACTATATACTAATCGGGATGAGATCAGATTATTTATTGACTTCCTCGCTCATAAACAAGAGCTGATTTATACAAAATGATGATTTCTCGATAATTCGGTTCTAGAATGTGAACAAACAAATGAATAAGCCTTCCTAAAAATAAGTTCTATAGAAACAATGGAACAGGCAAAAAATGAACCCAAATCTTAGAAGAGGGAAATCATGACCTACAAGAAAGATTTTGCTATAGGGTATCTGTGAAGACATGTTTAATTTAGTGATAACATAATTTTTAATTCCTTATTTCTTAGACATTTTGATATATTAATGCTTCTAAATGTTGTTTAGGTCTCTTCTGTTTAAAAATTATTTTTTTTAAATAATTTTTAACTTAAATACTGAAGACTTAACTTCAGTTTTTATCCAAATATTTTAAGCTGAGGTTAAGTTGAAAAGTCAATTTTTCATCAATCTTTCAAAAATTATTGAAATAAAAATCAAGAAAACATCTAGAACCATTAACATTATTATCTTTATAACCCTTGGGCAGCTAATTTCCATTTTTCTAAACCATCAGAAAAATATATATTTCTCGTTTCTCTCAGAATTTTCTTTCAGTTTTGGAAACAAAAGTAATCAGAGGGAGCTAGATCAGGTGAATATCACTGATTAGGCAACAAATTTTTTGTAACTATAGTAGAAGAATGAGCAGACGCATTGTTGTCATAAACTAGATTCTAGAAAGTGAACAAAAAAATGAAAAAGCCTTCCTAGAAATAAGTGCTATAACAACAATATAAAGAAATCGCGATGTAAGTAAATCATAGAAGAACAATATCAAAGGTTTTCGCTTTATTTCCACGAAGTTAATATACCCTGGGCGTTCACCAAATTTTCGATTCTATTGAAATAATCAAATAGGACCGTCCTCACGATCAATGCCGTGGACGAGTTCGTAGCTGAAACGACCAAGCTTGGTGAAATGAGGAGCCAGGTGTTTGTGACGCTGTTGGACAGATACTTACGAAAACTATCGCTGTATTAGAAGTGATTTATATCTTGCCCCGTAATTATTAAAATGTTAATACAAAAAACAGATATAATTCACTACAAATACTCTAAATAAAGATTAACAATGAATTTATAAGATTCATATAAATTTTTTCTTTTTATTTGTGGACTTGCAGTCTTAATATGTTCTGTCGTTCTTCTTTCATATAATTTATAGGTTAAATGTTTACTTATTCAAATTTCTTTATTCTTTATAGATGTTTAATAGTAATATGATTTGGTACATAACATAATTTTTTGCTTATAATAGCAATTTTTGTCTAGTTCCATTATTAATTTATGAATTATTGCTGGATCCAGAAAATTATCTAAAATTATATTTCCACTGAACACTCTATTCACCTAGTTTGCTTGCACATTAACTTTTTTGGGCTGTTTATTATGACCTAGTTTCTAGTGTCTATTCCCATTTAGACAATAACGACAAATTCACCAAGGTTCCTCACAATTTAACCGATTTAAGGAAACATAATGTTTTATACCAGAATCTACTCGTGTCAGGCTGATCTACAATTTGTTCACAACCGTCTAAGTTGAAAGATACATCAATTTTGATACCTTCACGAATGACAGCTTGTCGCTGAATACTTGTTTTGTTTAATTGCTCTAACACTAATTTTAAATAAGGTTATCAATATCTTTATTTGTTTACGCTCAGAATATTTAAAAAATGTAAATCGACTCGTAAATTCATACAAAAACTTCCATACTGGCCTATTCCCCATAAAAGCTAAAATAATCCTAATTTTGTTAGAGCTTACACTAAGTCTATCTATCTCTGCTATCAGGTGTTGGCGGTCTCGAGCCCCCATGGTCTTAGTCCCGCCTCTGTTCACGAATGTGCATCGTCATTCATTAAGAAATTGGAAAATGACGTTATTTACCTTCCACGGCACCGAAGTGAATACCACGTTTATGTACAAAATTATTTAAATTCATATTCATTTATCATGATTACAAGTAACATCCATGGCTATCTCAGTGCGGGATAAAATTTATTTGTATTTCTTCAGCAGTGTTTTTATATTTATTTTGTTGCTTCACTTCGAAATCCAATCTGCGTTCTTTGACAAATGAGTTCATTTGAAAAGATTCATGATTATTTTTAGTTAACTTGATTTAATTTTTCTTCAATACTATAAATCTGATTTGTCACATTCCATCGGGTATTTACTAATCAATTATAAGTAAAATTATTAATAGATTTCTTCACGTGTTGAAATATTATATTTAGCTGATTTCGGAACGAAAAAGGTGGGAATAAATCAACATTTCATTATTATACCCTGGTATACCTTGATAAATAGATTTCACATAGGTGATTTGTCACTAACTCCACTACGACCTTTTCAAGCTGAATCTTTCTAGTGGTTACTACCCAATGGTTTTATCACAAGTCTAATCAACAGAAGATGTGAAGACTGCTTTTAGAACAGTGTACAGGAAACATGTGACAAACCAAAACCATCTAAGGTACTGGGAGACAGTCTCATCCGACTCAAAAGAAATGGGCTAAGGCTAAATACCAGCCATTGATTTACGGCGAAGCATCTCAAGACAACATTCATCACGCAATATAAATACCTAAAATGCAAACGGGAGGAGGAATATCCATTATACATATTGGGGGTTCGAATGAAGATTCTGGGAAGGAACAGCACGGGAGTGCATATCGAAATCAAGAATATAGAAATACTTAGGCTTCGTTAGTCAGTACACGAATAAGGTCTTTATAATCTGTAACCCTAACTATCCTTCTTGAGATCCGGATACAATTACTCAGCGCCAATTAAATATAATTTCTTGTTATTATAATGCTGTTGTTACCATCATATCCATGACTTTTTATTCTATCATCCAAATATTAAGATGTTTGTCTTATCGCAATTATAGCAAGGTTTTCTATTCTAAGATTTTTGACTATATCATAATTTCTTATAAGAATTTCTTGATAATATATTAAGACTCACTCACTTACGAATTAACACAGATCGCTTTAAACACCTATTCGAAAACAAACCAGAAACTATTCCGTTCTATGTAAGAATTCGCCAATATACAAACAACCTAGCACTTGAATTACCAGATTTCTTTCCAATCAACATAAATATCCTCCCTCCTTGTATAATCCCTATTCCCACCATCAACGTCAATATGAACCCTTTTAAAAAAGAAGAAACAAAGAGAATCGTTCGGTACTCTTACGGAAGTAAGCTTCAAAGAATACCATTTTCTGTACACCGACTTATCCAAAACACCTAGTCGCCTAGCTGCAGTAGTAATAGAGATCGAAATACACAAATTTAAACAATCTCCACATAATAGCGTCCATAGAGCAGCCATAATCACAGACTCCATTAGCTCAATACAAACTATTCAACAACTTTTTCTCAAAGAGCCAATGGGTATCCTTATTAAAACCCAATTACACCTTATCCACCAATCTAAGGCAAACTTATCAATTATTTGGGTCCCATCACACACAGGCATCCCACAACGAATAAGCAGACAAATTTGCCAAAGAAGCTGCAGATAATAACGAAGCAACAATTATACGCGAAGTGATAGCAAACGACTTTAGAGGGACAATCAAAACAAAATTTCAGTGCGATTGGCAAAGTGACTGGAACAGATCGCAGTCGATATTAAAATCTATAAAACCATCCGTCCAACCATGGAAAAACGTTTAAGGCTAGGGCACACTAAAGTGACAAACTCATATTTAATTAACAATAATTGTAATACCACAAACTTAATCAAATATCTATATAGAAGGTATACAACTGTATCACATATTCTGAACAACTGAAATATCGCTAATAACCTTTGAAGTTCGCATAATTATATAAAAAACAGAAAGAAGATATTACGACTTATGTATTCCACATTTACTGAAATAACCTGATAAATATTGAAAACGACCTTAGGTGTCATCCATAAATTATGTCACACGAATTTCATGATTTTTCGCCCCACCCCCGTCTTTGTCTTTGGAAACAGCGGTTCCAAAAACAGTTTTACTTTTATTTAACACGTTTACTTGGCAATGTTCAGAATTCCGTTTAAAATGACAATTTGATTCAATTACATTATATTATTAAAAACTCAAATTCTAATGCATAGTTATCATAAAAAGAATAAAAAATGTGTTTTTTAAAAAAAAGTTGTTACGAATTATCTTGTGTAGTTGGCTTGTGTAACATAAATCTCTTCGCGGAAGCCAACTACGAGTTAATACGTACGCAGACACGCACAGACACGATTCGACCTGTCTCTTCTCTAAAGCTAAATCATACGCGTCCATATTCGTCAGTAGTATCTCAGAAATTGTCGAATGCATTAATTCAAAATGAAATTGGGTACTAAGCGAATCTGAGTGATTCCGAATTAGACGGGATTTTTGGCGAGGATGGTAACGACAGTAGCGATGAACCTTCTGAGAATTCAAGTGATAGTGAAGATGTTGTCGACTCCGAACCTGAAGTTGATCTCGATTCTGAAGATAATGTCGACGATTCCCAAGCAACAACATCAATGCGAATGATAATTTATGGACAGAAATTCAAAGGAATGCTGAATTATTTATTTACCAAGAAAATGTTGGTGTGAAATTGGATACGACAAATTTAATAGTACAAACTCTGGTGGATTTATTTTTTTTGGATGAATTTCCTTGCATTACTTCTGGAACAAACTAATAGGTTATCAAAGTGGAAAGACGCCAAAATTTTTCAAAAAGTAACATCTTCTTAAATAAAACTGATCAAGTTCAGAGAAGAATTCGTCGATTAGAGAAGAGATTCAACCAATTGAATTGTAAGAGCTTCATTATTTAGAGAGTCTACCACCTACCGAGAAAAAGCAGCGTCAGACAAAGCCATGTCGTATATGTACCCAAGCATGTAAAGAAAAGCCAGCCCTTTGTGTGGAAGATTGCTTTAAGAAATTCCACAAACAATAAAATATTATTTTATTTCGTGAATTTGAACTAATTTTTATAATTATATTTTTTGTTCGTTTTTTAATAAATTTTCTGTTCATGCAAGCCAGCATTGATTTTTTGTTCTTTTCCGAGAAGCCATCTATCGATATTAGCACTTATATATTCCGAGTTTAATCGTAGCTGCACAAAATGGCAAGTAAACACCGAACGAGATAACTCGTAGTTGGTGTCCTAGAAAAGAAAGCAATCTTGGCAGTCAACGTGTTTAATTCTTTTTTAATCAAATTAACATCAAATCAAACAATTATGAAAACAAAAAATGTTTAAGTATATTAATAGAATTATTTAATTAATTGAATTGTTAATGTCAGGAACATTAGTTGTATCAACACCTTTTTCATCCAATCGTCATCATCCACACAAAGAACACTCCATTAACAGTGCATCTAAATTCAGGATATTTGAATCGGCCAAACCAATAATTACTAACCTTTGTTGAGAAACAAGATGATATTGTAGTTTGAATAACTTGAATAAGACAAAGTTTGTTTTGTATACCAAGAAAAGAAAGCTATGTTTTCATTACTTTGAATTTAAGTTAATTGAAAAAAAGAGACTCAGGACTCAAATAATAATCGCCTAGTAATGAAATCCTTATAAACTTCTTAAAAATATGTTATTTCTGTAATTTGCTCCGCCTCTGTTCAATAAGTGGTAACGTATCCCAACATCTCATTTACAACATTCCTCGAATATTTGCTTTGAATATCCATTGAAACGACAGAAGTTTCTCCTACGTATCAAATGTCACTTGTCGTGCCACAGTCATATTAATTTTGAGGTGGTAAGAAAACAAATATCATCAAGATGAAAATGAAGAAGTTGGCATTACTGCTAACAAGGAAGTAATTGATCTCGAGTAGGTAGACTGATGAGCAACTGTTCAATAAATGCAAATGTTATGTTTTCCCAAAGGGATACTGAAACAGTTTGATTATAAGTTTCAATTTTCTGCTTTACTATAGAGAAAATAGTAAGTTGATCGATCAATGGTGAAATAAATATACTTTGACTGTAGAATACTAAGATAGGACACAGACTCGAACGAATTACAAATTGATTAGAGCAGAAATAATAGTAACAACAAAAATTTTTGACGGTCTATAACACAGGTCAATAAAAAAAAATTTTTTTTGGGCATGATTATATATAAGAAGAAATGTCATTAGAATTTGAAAATATTTGATTTTTTAGGACTTAAAGTGATTTGACACTGTTTGATTTTTGCGCCCAATCAATGTCGGTTTTCGCGCACTATTGGTGTAGAAAGAGAAGTAAGAGGACGTGTGAACAGTGTTTCTTGTATTGCTCGTTATGTACGACAGTTGTTTGAATATTACAAAGAAATAACATCTTCCATATAATTTTTCACTTTATCAATCTATGCAGCATGGCTACAAGAACTTGAAAACGAGATGCTGAATCATTTTGTTATATATCAAGCTCATTGTAATCTACCAGTCAAAAACCAAAACAAAAATTGGGCTCCATATGTATCATGTAGATCTAGCCGATACAATCTTGACGGTAAGTTCATTTCCCTTTTTTTCATTATATAAAACATCTTATAATATCATGAACTATGTTTACTTTACGATAAGTTTCATTATAGGTTGGTACCGAGGTTAGAAAAGAGTAATTTAGTTTGCAGTGCCGAGAATTTGGGAGCAACCCAGTAATAATTGAATTGCACTGATTATTATTTCTGTATTGTCAATCCACTTAGTGGTAAAAATTCAAAGATTATAACTTATCCTGACCTACTCTCTCAAGACAGTCCGCAATCACGAAGTTCATCTGTATCCGTACATTCATAAACTCTCCTGCAGTTAAGGCATAGAAAAAAACATTTCGTTGTGGCAATTTTAGCCATCGAATTAGATTTAAGCAACGTCCATGTTCAAAACCATTAGTTGATTTACCTATGAAAATAACAGAAACTTTTTACTTAATAATTTGGCCTACAACCTACCTTGCGTGTAATTTATTGTTAATAGAGTCCTAAGCGAATACATATTATTTAGTCAAGTATCTGATTTTCGTATGATGTTGAATAATTGTCATTACATTCTTTGACATTTATTTCAGATCATACAGATTATTTTAGTGCTTATTCAAAGTAAAAAAGATATGAAGCTGCGACAGTTTGAAAAAATTGCTTATAAAACTACAATTTTAGAGCGCCAACATAATATTGGAAAGTTGGAGAGAGGCTAGAAAATGTCACTCATAAAAATTCTGCCGATTTGATCAAAATTTCCGATTTTGGTGGAGAGATTTTCGATAAATTGTCTGAAGCCATAAAATGTGATGAATTACCAGCGAACAAAGGAAAAAGTCTGTCATTATAGCTACGTTCAATGGATCAATCTCTGAATGGCCCTTTCATTTTTTCCTGATGAATTTTATACTCATAAAAACAAATTAAAGTATTTCAATACTTATGTAGAGATAAAATTCCATGTGCAGAGTTGTGCTGAACGGAAACTCTAAAGACATGATTCGCAGGTGTAGATGTTACCGAATAATAAGTGTTCAAAACAATAATCTGCGCGAAAAACCGAAAAGCACTGGAAGTTGATGCAGTACAATAAAGCTTCTCGCTGGATATGTTATAATAGTACTAACAGACTGAATAATATTCATTAAGCTTAGATTGGATGAAGTTCACTTTTGTGTATATAAAAAACAACAATTTGAAACATTCAATTGGGTTTCCGAAATGGTTTGAGTACTTGTGAAACATTGTTTAGATCTCAAGTGTTAGCTTAATTGCTAATCTCTACTGGCATCAAAAATGTCCGCCTGGACCACCAAAGCTTCCCTGTGGTTGAAATAAGAAGGTGAGTAAGACGAGGGTGCATTCTATCTCTTTTAATTTGTACTCTGAATGAGTATTCGATGAAGTTTGGAAACGCTCATAAAGGTGGCTAGGATAATAGAAAACTTGCCAAAAATATACGCTACGCGAATGATATATTTTTAATAGGCTCCCCGCTACAGAGGCTCACAGACTTACGGTTCAAAGCAGAGATTCCCAACGTCGTCGATATTGACCCCTTAGGGTCGATATCGGTTTCCAAGGAGTCGACATAAACGGAAACTGTTTTTGAGGGTCGACGACGTCTAAAAATCGGCCCATATCAACTAACCCGAGTTCTTATTTGAAATTTTTTAGATAATTTATAACTTGTTCTAGGGTACCGACTTGTTATGAGAATGACGAATATTTTAGTAGGCAGTATAATTCTTGTACTTTTAAAAAAACTTAACAATCGATATTAAGCGTGCACACGTTCGTAGAAGATGAATAAATTGACTAGTTAAAAAGGTAAAAAGTCACCAGATTCATCCATCGCACTGAATTTTTAATTTTTTTATCTTCAGTTTGCTACTAAAATGTTTTTTCAAAAAATAATTCATACTCAAGTATTCGTACGTAACTTGTATTAATAATTCACACTTGATGTTTACTGAGTTTTATTGTATTTATTTTGAGAAATTTTGATGACTAAAAAATGTTAAGTTCCCTCACTTAACCAACCGCAAAGTTTTTAAATTGGTAAATATTTTGTATCAATAGAAAAAAATAGAGATAGGGGGTCTCTTGCCTAAAAAGATTTGGGAATCCCTGGTCTAAAGCTAAATACAAAGAAGACTGGATATATGACCTTAACTAAAAAAAATCATGGTTAATAACATACAAATAGATCAAGTAATCGATAATATTCGTCTACAATATAATAAATAGCCGAAATTATCTGCATAATATTTCTATTTATTTAATGTTAAAAAATGACCGAAAGCCTCACAATGGCTGAGAATTGTGTTCTATATTATTCAATATATATAACAGCTATATTGTGAGACAGTAGCATATCTATCATCTGTTTAAATAAATGTGAACTATTATGTAGTAATGAACCATTCGAGAAGGTGGTCGGTAACACAGTTATTCTGTTGTATTGACCGTAATGTTCTCTACGTGATGCCAGTATTTTCGGTAGCTACGATTTATTGTTGTAGGCCATAATGATTTAAATGAAAAGAAAAAAAATGTTTATAGATGACTATAAATTAATAGCTTCGAACCAGCTTTAATAAGTAGTTTATTCGAACACCGTGTGAAACTTCGTTACTGATTTACAGGTACATTTATGGATAGAATTCTTTTCTTCTTAATCAATATCGAAATTATTCTGAACAAGAAGTAACCAAAGTCATTTATTATAAAAATTGTTTTTTTGAATGAATTTGTCTGTATTTTATTCAATATGGGACACATTCAAAACAAATGTTACGTTTGTGGTATGTTTAGGAAACAATTTTAATAAATAAATAACAATTATACTGTGACAACATTAGTAATGAAATGTTTAGATATAAGCTGAACAAGTACAATAATTAGACCCAACATAAGAAATAAGAAAATGGTGGCGGCACGCATCCCACAATCCCATAGACGATTTCCCTAAAGCAGTCCTTTAAGAAACTCCAGCAAAATCGCCGGTGTCCTCAAAAGCAATAATATAAAAGGCAGTCTTAAATTCGCTTTCAGTCAATAACATATATTTTTATTGTAATTGTCCTTATATTTTCTATTAATTGTAATAATAAATATTTTTACCTACTTCGAGCTATCAAATTTATTATTTATGGAAGCTAAATATCTGCTGATACACGTGTTTTGTGAGAAAAGAGAATGTTATATATCAATCTATATTAGAAAGCAGAAACTTTCTTCTTCGGGTCCTCTCACACCTACATTTTCATGCTTATCTGTTCCTGACTTCTTCTCCTCCAGATTTTCCCTTTAATTTCGTACCATCTGGTTCTCTTTTTACTTTTTCATCGCTTCACTACCTTCAATACTTTTCCCGGGCATTTTTTGTTAGATCATTTTTATTATATGTTCATAACAACGGTTCAATTTTCAATTTTTGAATGCTTGCTTCGTCGTTTCCCCTATTTGATTTTTTCTGAATCTGTTTTCCATACTTCTTCACTGGAGTGTTTAATTTCCATTGCCTCAGTTTTCGTGTTACATTTTCTTTAAATTTTCCAATTTTCTGTTGAACACTTCATTATGGAGATCGGTATAATACATATTATACAATGCGGTCCATATGTATGGAATTTATTCAATTTTACCATTATTATGTACCATGTAAAAAAAAACCTCACAGTATGAAAATATTATCCCCCTCCAGTACCCCCTCTGAATTATAAGTAGCCCATCGGAAATTTCAAATAAGGAAGGGGATCGTGAGGAAACTTGTTGGAAAGGAATTTTTTGTCCTTTGTTCAGAAAGTTTTTTAAATTTGGTGCAATCTTAACTAAGAAAATTGATTTCTAAGATGTAAAATTCTGATGATGTTTCTATCACAACACTTTACTTAGAATGTAGATAATAATTTCGCAAAATATTCAGAATGTATTTCTCAATTCACTTTACAATTAAATTAATTGTTCAAAATGACCACCATTCATTTCTTGACAATAACAATGGCACTTATTTTTTTTTAGGGAACAGTTAATGGTGAGGTTTATGTAGATTTTTTGAATAACTTCCCAGTGCCTACAATACAAAGACTTTTTCCTGATGTTAATCATCCAAATGAGATAGATCGATCTATTTACTACCAAGAATACGAAGCTCCGCGGCATTTTGCACGTATGGCTGGAAATTATTTGAACGAGGATTAAAATCCCCCGATTTGACTCCTCTCGATCAATTCTTATGGGTTTATTTGAAATCTAAAATATATTTTAATAGACCAGACAATATTGCTGATTTAAAAGTTAGGATAACGGAAAAAATTAACAAAATAACCTCTGAGGTCATACAAAATGTTCCAAAATCGCCTTGGTTATTGTCAAAAAGTGAATGGTGGTCATTTTGAACATTTAATTTAATTGTAAAGTAAATTGAAAAATACATCCTAAATATTTGGCAAAATTATTATCTTCATTCTAAGTAAAGTTTTGTGATAGAGAAATTAACAAAATTTCATATCTTAGAAATCAATTTTCCTAGTTATGGTTGCACCAAATTTAAAAAACTTCATATTGCTGAAAAAAGAACTAAAATAACTTTCCAACAAGGTGCCATATGACTCCCTTACTTATTTAAAATTTTTGAGGGGGTGCTTATAGTTCAGATAGGGTTCTAGAGGGGGATACTATTTTCATACTGTAAATTGTCAAGCTAAGAATAAAAATGTTTCAAGTTTTTTCACATAGTACATAATAAAGCTAAGATTGAATTTATTCCATTGACAGCATTGTATATAATTTTTAGTTCAATATATATTTGTTTGTAGCCCAGAATCGTCTTATTTATCGAATAACTTTTCTCAACTTGTAGACTGTTCTTATTATTTCTACGTCTATTTTCATATCCTCCTTTTATATAAAATTTTTCCTTTGCGTTCGATGTCTTTATTACTTTGATCAACTTCGTTTCCTTATTTTATCCTATACTTCGATTTATGTTTATCCTCATTTTAATTTTTACCATTTCCGCGTTTTATATATTTACCAATTTCTTTATTCAGTTTTTCAATTTTTTTATTAGATTATGACAGTTGCATACGAAAAATTACTGATTATCACTAGTTATAATTGTTTACAGTCTATAATATAGGTGTTGTTCTTCCGACAACTTATAAATACTTTCCAGCCCTCTATAGTGTCAAACCGCTCCCATATATATATATATATATATATATATATATATATATATATATATATATATATATATATATATATATATATATATATATATATATATATTAATCTTTCCTTTCTTGGATTATCCTTTCTACCGGTCTCATTAGTACATGTATGTTAACTTATGCTTATCTCCCTTGGCTAAAATCTGCTTACTCTCTTTCCAGTCTAGTATTCACTCACTCTATCCATTATCTTTCCAGCTCTTTGTTATAGTATGTAGTTTGAGTCGAGTTGTCTGTTAGTTTTACTGACTCATTTGTTTTCTTTACAGATGGAAAATCTTTCACTCTCTCTTTTAATTTCGGAATTTTTTGTATTGTCAATGATAGATTGAATATTTCCCATCGCGATTTTTTTTCGTTATATCATTTCCAGTGGTGTTTCATTCTTCACCTGTTTTCATTTATTGCTTTCTAAAATCACTATTAGGTTTTTCGCCTTTACTCTTTCTTATTATATATTATATTTTGATGAAATCATTTGCATATACCCAGAATATATCCTTATTCTGGGTATTTCATATTTCATATATCATATTCCATTGTATCCATTTCTTTTCTTCGTAATCTCTAATATAAACTCCTTTTGGTTCACTTCTTTCATTGTGATTTTTATATGGTAATTTTCTTCATGTATCTATTCCGTTACTCTAATTTTCTAGCAATTTATTTCAAATTATCTATTGCATTTTGTTTTGCCACATACTTATCTGTTGTAGTACTGCTTCTTTTAATCCTCATTCTCTTTTAATCTTCATTATTTTCTGTAGTATCTCATTTTTTAAAATGGTAAGCCACAATAAAACTAGTACTTAGGTTCATTGAGTGAAATTCGGAAATCAGCTAATTTTACCCATGGAAAATTATGCAGAAAGTTTATTAACTTAACACTTAACATAACTATTAACAATTAGAATTATTGATATTTCTGGATACAGAAGTCCGGCAAAAAATATACATCAAAAGAAAAAATGCAGAATCAAAATGAATTCATTGAAAGTGATTACAAAAGGGACTCGAAAAGGGTTTTTGTAATTGTTGAATTGATGCTTATATTTCACAACGAAGGAGGTCGGGATGGATGCGTCATGACCATGCAGGCCACGCGAAATGACGGATGTTCGCAAGTGCTGGATTTTTATCCATTTGCCCCCGCAAACTTTCGAGCATCTCCAGATAACTCTACCCAGTCACGTGAGTCTCAAAAAAATACGGACGCACGAAACTTCCCATATGTATACCTACCCCACCTACACCGCAGGTAGGTTCAACTCTTCTTCACTAAAGACGTGAGGATTCTGTACGTTCCTGTACGCGCACTTATGCCGATTGACCGTTCAGCTTGAATCCTGGATTGAGGATCATCCTGACTGCATACGAGATACCACTCGCAAAATTCTAATTTTTTGATCGAAATCATCCTCGTGCGTAGAGAAACTCGATAAGGTATCCATTTCAGTATTAGTCATAAAGAACTTTAGCCGCACTATAGATTGGTTAGTATGTTCAACTAACGCCAGGCCTCTCTTTACATATTTTCGTTGTTACAGATACCGGTAGTCCAGTACACGGCGCGACGGCAACATAGCCCGTTTTTTTAAAACTTCTTGTACGTTTTCCACAGTGTTGAACGGTTTGGTAGCGGCGAGTTCGGAAATTGTTGCTGAAAATCGATAAACTTAGTATCGTATTCCGTATTCGTACGCAAATACGACGTAACAAAAAAAACTCTCTCTTGAAGCATGAACTTGTATTGTTTATTCATTCTTAAAACGCGTCTACTCAACGAGCACGTATTATCATGACACATATGTCTGAAATACGAACATGCTTCGTTTTAATCTTTTTTGATAGCGTTGCCAGACTTAAGAGAGTTTCCGGACTTATGTCGAGTTTTCAAGAATGTAATTGGAAGAGATAAAATAGTTTTATGAAATGGTAAAATGATATACTGGATGTTTCGATTAAAAAAATGAAGTTTTTGCTAATTTAAATCTCCCCAAAGAAAACATCTACTCTGTTCAGACATTTCAGCCATCCTTTACCTTCGTACTTACCAATCAAGTTTAGTTACTTTTCACTAATAACGTTCACTAGGCAGCATTTATAGTACACCAATTTTTGTCAAATCTTCATATTTTTTGCTCCAACTTGGCAACCTCACAATTTATGGGAAAAAAAGAGAGGGCTAGATGCAGAATTTTACGCTAAATTCAATAGTAAACAAATATACTATTTAAAAAAACTTTACATCATGCTGTCACGCTTAGGATGAACAATCTGTATACCTAAAAATATCTTAAAAATGTGTATCTGTATAAATATAACAACTTTTATTTAAAAATTTTTTTCTATATTCCATCTTAAGTAAGTTATTACACTTCCACACACTAATGGGCCACCCCGTATACTGTTATTACCTACAATAATAGATATTGAGTTAGAAATTCTCCTAAAACAACTTGATTTTGACATAATTAAAATAATTCACCATTTAAAACCTAAAATCGTAGTAAAATCATAATTTCGGTCTTGAGATGTATCCGGATTGACTGTGTTTTATGACATTTTCTCTAAATATATCAATTATTTTTATTTCATGGAATAAGATGGGATACAGACTTGATTTATAATGGATAAAAACTAGATTGCAGCAAGTCTGAATATATACAGAGGTCGGCGTAAGTCAGGCAACGCTCTTGAAAACTCGACGTAAGTCCGGAAACTCTCTTAAGTGTGGCAACGCTGTCGAAAAAGATTAAAATGAAGCATGTTCGCCAAATTTGATTGTAAGCAAATATACAGAGTGTCCTGATTGAAAAACTGTACTTCATGTTGTGTATATATCAAAATAATTTAAAAATGTGTATCTTTACAAATATAACAAATTTTATTCAAAAATTTATCTTAAGTAAGTTATTGCACTTCCACACACTAATGGGCCACCCCGTATGTAATTAACATATCATTATCTAGAATTATTACACGAATAAGAGAAAAACTAATAGAATGTACAGACAATAAAATTAACAATGATGGATATTCTTGTCTTTTTGTTTGAATCTAATTAATCTTGTAGTACCAGTTCTGTACGACAGAAAGCTTGAATTACTGTATTTTTGGATTACAAATATTCATTTAAAATATCGTTTCATTATGCATGCAAATCAGTAGGTTAAATAAGTGAATTTAATTCAAATGAAATTCAAGATACTTCATTCTTTTTATATGACACTATAACGTTTGAAGATCTAAGCGACAAACCTTTAATGCTAGGATTTTACGGTCAGCTACAACTAAAATTTCCGAATTATTATAATATTAATTACTATTGCGTTCGATGCAACGATATATTGAACGAGTAATTTATGCTAAAAACTTGAATGTATGTATATAATACTTGCCATCGTGTTATCTCTGATAATATCCCATACACACCTTTAAATAATATGTTCTTACATAATATGATTATGGCTTGAGTCAACAGTGAATGTCGACACTTGAGGGGACAGATTTTTTTTCTGTTATACGTTGATGAATGTATACATCATATGAAAAATAGCTTTTGAAGAAGAAATATAAAGAAACGATAAAGAATTCGGCGAAACTCAAGGCTCTCGGCGGCAGCTTCACGCACTATATGGATCAACCGGCCCCCGCAACCATTACACCACCAACACTTTACGAAGCGGTAGAATCTGCAGATTAGATCGCCTCTTTAACAACGAGAGAAGAGCCTCAAACCTCCGATACTTAGCTAGCTTAAAAGATCTATCGAATACGATCTGTTTGTCGATTGTATCGAATGCTGCTCTCATTCTTTCTTTATCTTTGTCGCTTAGTTTTTTTGATAGTTTTTGTATCAACTGAATATAATCATAATGATCTATACTTTTTAAACAATCAATACAAAAAGTATGAGCTAGATATTTTATAATAAGTGAACGCATATATAGTTATGAACAATACATTATAAAAGGGGACCTCAGGATACTTTGAAATTAATATGATGAAAATGTTTTTGCGTCAGTTTTTGGTTTCGACAAGCAGATTATCAATATTTTATTTAAAACTTGTTTTAAATAACGAATGACTTATTTTGGAAACACCCTATATACGTTTAATTCAAAACTCCAAAGTGTTATTTAGATATCTTTGATCTTGAATTTTACTTCGATCTCATAACTCTCTATAAACTATGTAATAAAAAATTCCAACAATACGTACCTATAACCATTTTGAATTTACTTATTTGTCTACGATACATCACTTATCTATTCGATCGGTTTCTGCAGGGGCATTATTTTTATTTCCATCGTTCCTTTACTAGAATCGATTGGAAATTCAAGGCACAATGGAATCGAATGTAAAGCAATCGTCTTATCAAGTACTCCTTTTCTTTAAATTGATGTTAAACGATAAATTCTCTTGTTACGATCAATAAAATAACGATAAGCAAATTCCTCGGTCCATTTAAGAATTATTTAAAATTAACCATTGCTCGGTAAATCTGATCCCAATATAGAAAGTTTGCAGTGTGTGAGAACCTGGTTAAAGGTAGATAGGGCGATAAAACTGGAGTTTCTGGTATTGGTCGTCAAAGACGCTATTTTTTCGATTCAAAGAGTTATATTTTTTTAATTTAGTTAAAAAAAATTATGTGCATAAAATCTCAATTTACGTAATTAGTAATATATTTATATATATTTCTTCAATTTCTTATTTCGAAGACCTTTTGATATGCTTTAGTTTCTAAATCGTCTTGATTTTAATGCTCTCCTGATTGAGAATTAGTTTTTGTTAGATTTTTGCAGACTGGTAAAAATTTTTGACGTTTCGTCTACTTTCGATTCTTATCAAAATATTTTGATATATGAGAATCGTCCTAGAAGAACCTGGTCTGAACTAGAGATTGTGGTAGCTACTTGGAAAATACCTCTGTATTGACAAGTACAGAATCTAATCAGCCTTTGTTTCAAGATTGAAGACGCCACGCTGTTTAGTATTTGTTTGACAGCCATTTGAAGGCTGAACGACCTGCGAAGACATGCATCATAGATGACGACTCCAGAAATGTTGAAGGAAATTCACAAAGCTGTACTGGATGATCGTCGACAGGAAGTGCGTGAGCTAGGAGACATAGTAGGCATTTCAAAAAGTACATTGCATATTAACAGAAAATTTAGACATGAGAAAGCTGTGCACAATATGGCATCGTGAAGATGTTTGGCAACGTTTCACGGAACTAGAGCCGATTTTTGCGCCGTTCCATAAATTTCAAAAATCACAAAATAGACTGAAAAGGGAGAACCAGTTCCAAAGAAGGCATATACCGTTCCAGCTGCAGGAAAGGTCATGGCGTCTTTTCCTCATTAATTATATTGAAAAAAGAAGAACTATCAACCGCGAGTATTATGCGAACTTATTGCAACGTTTGAGCGAGGAAATCAAGCAAAAACGGCTGCGTTTGGCTATTATTGAATTGCTAATTCTTTGAACCTATTTGCCAGATTTAGCCACCTTGGCTTGTTTTCTGTTCGCAGACTTGAAAAAATGGCTCGGTGGCCTAAGATTTTAGAAGTTATGTCAGCAGTTAATGTCTAATTTTGAGAAGCTTGGCGATTCTTATTATAAAAAGGGTATCGGATTTATTGAACGTCGCTGGGAAAAGTGTATGGAGCTAAAAGAAGATTACGCTCCAAATTAAATATATTTTTTTGAAAAGTTTTTGTATTTTCCTTGTTGAGCCAAGTACTTCTAAGACCATCCTCGTGAAAGCTATAGCTTGTGCCTTTATTTGGGTATGAGGAGTCCCCAATTAGAAAGTTTTGTAAGATTTTCAGATCAGATGTACATTAACCAAAAGTGGCAAATGTCTCGAACAGAGACGTGAAAGATGTAACAGGACGTCTATTACATTGTAGATAGAGCCTCTGTTTATTTTTCATACAATGAATATTCATTTACATCCCCTTGGAAGAACGTGACTTCAATAGACTCTTTTTTGATATCAATACAAAAAGAAAATGATAATCAGAATAGTGAGGATCTACTTTTGCCTCTTCACGCTAGTAATGTTTCTTCTCCATAGGATTTAATTTCTTGTTTTCTGTCCAGTATACACTATAACTTACTATTGAAATTCTTTCCAAAAAATAATATTACAAGACATGATATTTTTCGCTATCTTCCCATAGGTAACATTTTAAATAAAGACTTTCAGTGACTCTATCTGATCACATTTTCTAATAGATAATAGAATTATATTTGAAATAGAAACTACTTATTCAGTGGAGGACATCAAACATTTATCAGTGCTAGCATAATCCTTACGAAATGTGGAAGTGTCAAAGATGAACACTTAAGTTAAGAAGAGATGCAAATCTTAATGAACTTTCATGCAACTTAATCTCAAGTTTCATCTGTGTGATAGCAGAATTAATGCCAATCGATTTATATTCTTGGCAGATATCTTTATTGCTTTACTGATATTGAAATTTTTCAAAACACACAGTTTTTTACTACTGAATGATTCGTCTTTACAGTGGCGTTGCCTTATTCTTAATCTCATTATTTTAATTCAATTTTGTAGCTTCACAAATTTTTGTTTTTTGTTCCATACGTTCAGTATATAACATATTTGAAATATAATCAATTTCAGGAAGCTCTTTCCATAACAAATTAGTATCTTTATAAATAAATGGTACATAGAACTTCATTTTCGAATAATCATGTTTAGTGGGTCAATTTGGTATATTATTTATTGTTGGATTCCATCATTTTCACACGACGCTGTATAAGAATACCTATTCTTAAGCTCGAAGTTGAGAATTAATGTATATTATGAGTAATGTTGGCGCTATTGCCCATAGCACAAAGCATGGTTGGCTGTTGTCCTGAGTTGGCAAGACCACCGGCATAGACCGGACAGCTCGGATGTCCTTTGACCCCGAATCACTTATACACACACACACACACACACACACACATACACACACTAGATCTATGAAATATTTGGAATTATATATTAAGCATTAACATATTGATTAATATTTTACGAATCCCTAGTATGATATAAATAGATTTTAATTTAAGCTTACAAAGCGAAACCTTTCTACAAAATCATTTTATTGAAAAAAATTTCACTTTTATCGTATTGTTGTGCAATAGACCATTATATTCGTCAATAGCTATTTGTACAGGGTGTTTATATATTCGACCGACAACGCTCTACCACATAAAGATCTCAATGAATGATTCATTTTAATATAGGAATTCGAACCCTTACAGGGCGTAGTTGCTGAGGTATAGGGTGTACAAAATTTTAAATCAAAATTAGAAATTTGCCATAAATCAAGAACTCCTTTAATTTTTTTTTTTCAAATTTATTGACCAATATGCTCCTTTATAAAGTAATATTTTGACATATACAAACTTTAGAACCAGTGGCGCTCTGTCAGGGTTAGTTGTCATTTTTATCCTCCTATTTTTTACGCCACTGCAAAGAATTCTTTCTTTAATTTCGTTTCAAATCGCTTGATTATTTTTAGTTTAAAAACTAATAACCTTTTATGGAGCTAAAATGAACGGTAATGTAGAAATTTGCCTCTAAACAAAAGTCTGCAAGCACATAAGTAATTTACAAATTGGTAAATTATTCATTTAATTTCGAATAATGATTAAGCGTAAGTAGTTAAAAATAAATAAAAATTATCCATAATCTCAATTTCCAACAAAAATGTTTTACAATAATAACAAAATTGACAAAGCTACTGTAGTTGTTCAAACTGTTGGCCGCTTATTTCAAAACACCTATTACATAGTTTTGTCAATGAAAAACGTGTGTTTGATAGCAAATCTAGATGGGATTGAATGGTTTCTTCTGCAGCTTGAATTATAGCTATTAGACTTCGTTTAGATTTCATAATTGTTTCGTATACTAGGGACTTCATATAGCCCCATATACAAAATCGATAGGATTTAATTTAGGTGATTTAGGAGGCCAACAATTGTGTCCACCCCGACCAATTCATTTTTCTCTACCACATGTGTTGTTTAATATTTAACGGTACAATTTCCAACAATTCATCCAACATTTCTTCCAGAAAGTGTGTATAAATTGTTCTATTTAATTTATGTGGTGAAAAACGAAGCCCGTATAAGCAATCTCCAACCAAACTCACCCACACATTAACCGAATTTTTATGCTGAAATGACCTTCATGTCAATGAATGACAATTTCTGGAGTTGAAAATTCCTTCCCTAGTTAATCTATTCTCGTCGGTAAACAACACATATTTTGGAAAATTTCGATCTTCACGACACTTTTGTAAATACCATGAAAATTCCATACGCACCTGAAAATCTCTAGGTTCTAATGCTTGAACATTAGCCAATTTGTCGTTTCAAAACTTTCCATACAGTAGAATATTCCACTCTTAAAGCGCGACCTACAGTTCTAGTACTTAAAGATAGCCTTTAAAAAATATTATTCCATATTTCCGCGTCAAAACTATGAGACATCTGTCCATTTTGAAGCAGCAGCAAGAAACAGACGTTTTAGAGAAAAATGGATTTGTCGGGGCGCACCAAATTGTTGGCCTCCAAGATCACCTGACTTAAATCCTATCAATTTTTTTGTATGGGGCTGTATGAAGTCTTTAGTGTACGGAACAATCATCTAATCTAATCTAATCTAAACAAGATCTAATAGCCAGATTCAAATTGCCGCAGAAATCATTCAATCCTATCCAGATTTATTCTCAAAGACACGTTTTTCAATGACCAAACGGTGTAATAAGTGTATTGAATTAAGCGGATAACTTTTTGACCAATTGAGATTATGAATTATTTTTATTTCTTTTGAACTACTTACGCTTAATCACTATTCGAAATTAGATGAATAATTAATTAATTGGTAAATTAACTGCTTGTAGAATTGAACTTGCTCCAGTCGCAAAAAATAGGGGGATAAAAGAGACAACTAAACGTTAGAGCGCACCTCTGGTTAAATTTTTCCAAAATTTGTTTGTCAGAATATTATTTTATTAAGAAGCATATTGGTCACGAAATTAGAAAAAAAATTAAAGGCGTTCTTGATTTATGGCAAATTTTTTATTTTGATTTAAAATTTTGTACACCCTATATCTCAGCAACTACGCCCTGTAAGGGTTCGAATTCCTATATTAAAATGAATCATTTATTGATATCTCTCTGTGGTAGAGCGTTGTCGGTCGAATGTAGAAACACCCTGTATCACAAGAGAGGAAATTGCTACTTTTAAGTTTACTGTAATCATTCAAGGGAGGAAACGGCACTTTACTCCCTCGTTATACATATGATTTTCCCGCCTCCCTCAATTAACAATTCACATAATTTATCCATGAAACTAAGACACGACATTTATTAAAGAACTAAAAATAAGAAGTAGGTACAGTATAACTTACAGCCCGTTATTTTGATTCTTGCATACCACATATTTCTGATTTGTGGTAGAGTAATTATTTCATAATGTAAAACATGCAATTCTGAGCAGTGGTTACTAGAATACCACTAGAAGTGAGAGCTGGAGCAATTTTTCGTGATATTTTCATCAAAAACATTATTTTTCAGCTGGTATCCCCCAGATTTAATCGTACTTGGCTGATTACAAAATCCATTTCATTTACTTATAACATAATATAATATTATAGCATGCTATGTTCAATTGACAGATTAATAGTTTCAAATATCAAAATTGAGTAATTCAAGCGAATTTGGAGATATAACTGAATATTTTGGAACAAGTTAATTTAAAGAAAATGTAAAGGAAAATACCTTATTCCATTGGTGACTTACCATGACAATTTTACTTTTCCTTTGGAGGAATGTATTTAATGACAATTTGGGTAATTTCAAATCACTATACTCAACCTTTCAGACTTAACTATCAACATTTATGTAGGATATAGAAATTTATCGATAACATGCATCTACTATTTAAATTCTACGTAATTTAATATAACTGAAACAAATTATAAGTAACTGTATATTGAATGGAGTATAATTTTCAAGAGTAAAGGCAAATATGTTAAAAGAATAGCAAACGTAACCGCAGAAGTACTTATCAGCGATGATCGTCATAGAGGTTCAGTCACCCAGCATTGTTTTCTGTGTATTTACTGATGCCGTTCACCGATTTACGACTAGATCTTTGTCTGACGGGCGCATCTCTTCGCATAACAGTTGTAACGATAATCAACCCTGCCTTATTAATGGTCCATCACCGGCTCTTTATAGGCAAAAAATAGTTAGGCCAGTTACAACAATCACGGTTGGGCATAACAGAAAAAAGCACACGTAACACTGATAGATGGATCTGTAATTAAATTCACTGAATGTTTAAACCAATAAGTTTATATAATATCGTGAAAACTCATACAAACTAGAAGCCTTCGAAATGTGGACCCTTCGAAGAATGTTGTGTATACCATGAACAGACAGAGTGAGGAACGAGGATGTAAGAGGAGCGAGGACTGAGAGAGAATTGTTAAACTTGATCAAGGTGCGAAAGGTTGGATACTTGGGTCACGTTCTTAGAGGAGATATACAATACCCCAATTGATCATATAAGGAAAGATCAAAGGAAAGAGAGGCGTAGGCCGAAAACAAATGTCATGGCTACGCAATATAAAACACTGGACTGGCAAAAATGACACCGGTGAGCTGTGTCATTCCGCTATAAATAGATGTCTGACCATAAGATAATCGCCAACGCACTGACGGACCGGAAAATCAGGTATTGCCGATCACGCTGCCAGTCACAATCATGACATAAATATTAATAATGAAAAATTGTTGAAAAATGTATCCAATAATAAATTGTTGGATGCATATTGAGCATTACAATCCTTAGGTGTGAGAGTAGCTTAAATAGAGACAAAAGGCCAGTTCCTACAGCCCACTCTATAGTTAACAAATGAAAATAAATATTCCCGACAAGGAGTTTTTTCCCGCTAGAATTAATTTTCGCGGAGAAGATTCATTGGTGGGAAAATTTAGTATAAAACAGGTAAGCCAAGTTATTAGATTTTAGTTTACCTTCAGCCTCTGAAGACGATAACTTGGTTATCGATACGCACGTCAGACAGTGTAATTGTGAATGTTGCCGTAAACAGTGTATTCATTAATCATAAGCTGCAGAATCCAGCAGTGCAATACTGTACTATAGAATTAGTATCTTGGAAGGTCCTTGTTCTTTTTTATATAACTAACCGGAAAACTATTTTCAGAACAGAAAACTTCTCCTCGTCACCTTAGACGTGAAGCAAACCATTTTAGAAGTGAGAATAAATGAGAAACAATCACCAACAAATCAGAGAGCTAGGAAAAAGATGGCAAATTCAAAAACAGTAGTATGAAGCAACTGCTAGAGTTAACAGTACAATACCTTATTGTACTCTTGAAGAAATTGATGACTTGGAACAGCTGAAGAAGAGGTTGAACATTTCGAATACTTGTACCAATCTCAGCTGAACAAGTAGACTTGTTCAATTCTTATCTTTCGAATCTAGCTGAGAAAAGGAGAATAAGAGAATTTATCTTACACCTCCAGAAATTTTCATGCCAAAAGGTGGGAAGACTGGTAGAACATGAGCAATAGAACATGAAATCAATACTAGTGATGCCAAGCCAATTATATAATCAGCTTTCATACTACTAAGTGCGAATAGAGAGAAGCTGAGAGAATAATTCGAGAGATGGATGAAGAGAAAGTAACGATCTACTAATTTATGGGGGTCTCCAGTAGTGAAAGGATAGCTATCCTTTACTCCGAATTAACCATACACTGAACACTTCAGCTGGCTGAAAGCTGTTATCTTGAAATTCCTTACCACGATATCTAGACCATAGCTATTCAACGCCTTTCGAGCTTGGTTATGTGCTTAAAAGACTAGACAGATTTTTATTGGTCTTCGTAGTATTTGGAAAGACATTTGATGAACTCTAAAGAATCTAGAAGACGTATTCAAACGATTTCAAGCTGCTCAGTCAACTCATTCAAAATGATTGGAAATACAAGTTACACTAGATAAAATTGTGAAGGGTGCTACCGTAGAGCATTAGTTAAAATATCATTAATTTCAGAAGTTGAAACATTTGCCTAGAATTTTCTATCAAGAACCTAGTCAAATTTTGCGAATAATATATTAGTTCTTTCAAGTTCAAATGCCTATTTGCTATTCGTCTTTTTTGTTAAAAAGTTATCGCCGACTGGCCTAAGTATAAAGACACCAACAACCACAACAAGTAGCAAAAGAGTGCAGGAAGCCAACAATTACACGACCATTCGACAAATTAATTGTTGACTGGTTCGTCACAATTCGGTCGTAAATCTTTTGGTTCGGTTTCAACTTCTGCGTTCATTCAATGCAGATTTGTCTACCTCGGGCTAATACCATAACTGATAACTGATATACTTCTTTACCTTACTGGGGTTATTGTATTGTAATATGTACAAACCAGGAATGCAGTTGAATGTGACTGGTAAAAATTATTGTTGAAATTTTCACGGTAGAAATTTCAACTTCTGATTTCAGGTCAAATGTGAAATAGTGTTCTATTGAAGTCGATATTTCTTAACAATAAATCTTCTCGAATGACAATAAATGTCGAATAGGAATTGATAGTAGTATTCATAATTTAATAATGAAAGGGTTCACATTATATTTCGTTACTGAAAGCAGTACTAGAACTATATATGTTATACTTAGAATGAATGACAAAGTACAGAGGTAGAACCCATAGGCTTTACAAACAATTTATTCTCAAAGTAAATTAGGTTGAAATGATGATGGATGCAAGAACTATTAATGCAGAATAATTCGTGTCGCTAGCTAATATGCTAGTAAAAGTGTAACTTGAGTGTAAAAGGCTAAACCCTTGAACTTCTGTATATTATAGTGCTCAGGAAAGACGTAGCTAATTACATAGGCTATAAGTTCCCTATAAGTCAAACTGCTCTCTTCTCTATTCAGCAAGCATATTGGTGATATTTTATGTCCAGACAGGACCAAATTCTGAGCTGCAGTGCCAGCCTTCTTCGTAAAAACAGCAGAGTGGGTGTTTGCTGCATTGAATTCAATCAGATTGCTTCCACTCCATTCCAGAATGTTTTTAAGATGGGTGATCCGTTGCTGCCCATGGTTTTGGGTACTAGCCGAGTTTATTGGGGTGATTGATATGAACGACGATACCAGTGTGCTATCGTCGGCAAAACTATAGATAGGGCTTGAAGTTTTGTTGAGTTAATCGTTGATGTAGAGGAGAAAGAGAGTAGGTGACAAGATGCATCCCTCAGGAACACCAGCGTCGACCTCAAACTTTCCTGAGGTTTGTTCATCCATAGCAACCTGGATGAATCGGTTTTTGTGAAAACTACTAAGCCAGCGGATAAGTGAGGACGACAAACTGTACGATCTCAAATGTCAAATTTTACTGTATTTTTTAATAATCTGTAACATTTTTTTAATTGGTAGTTAATATTATAGATTTGTTATATAATAATTGACACTAGTGAAGGTATCTTCTGTCGATAAATTTAATAGTTTCTACATAAATACACAAAGTGTTATCACAGATTCAGAATAAGAAATTTTCTTGTTTAGCAACACCAGCAGTTTTATTAGTTAATCTTTCCCAAACAAAGCTTGGCATTTCATCTAAAAAGATTAATTTCCAATGATGGATGACTTGTATAGTTCATAGCGTAGATAACTTATTTTATAAATTTATTATTTTTATAAATACTTTTAAAGATATGTATATTTTATGCGAGAAAATATTCGTTAACAAGGGATTGAATCATTGTGATTATAATAAATTTTTATACCTTCAATAACATTTAGCAATTCTTAGTTTTTTGAGCCTTTTTACGATCGCAGACATATTTTTCGCTTCTGTGAATGACACAGCAATCTCTTTCGTGACTACTCGATGAATGGAAAATTTATTTACTCCAGTTAATACAGCAATTTTTATTATGATTGCATTATCAGATTGCTCAATATTTTCGTTTTTTAAACATTCGAATATATTTAAAATAAATTGCCGTGTTTGTATATCTAAAACTTTATTATTAAATTTATACCTTTATTTTCACCACACTGTGTAATTCATTGTCTTCATTAGCCCATGATCTAAAGAACGCCATATTTCTATTTATTTGAAGAAATTTATGAATTAAATGAATCTCATCAAGCGATGCCACTGCTTAACGCAGACTGACTGGCTGACTGAAGAAATTATGCTCATACGCCTTCGGACAGCTTCGGCCAATAGAAAAGCATTTATGTGTACGATTTGATGTTTTCTTTGGTAAACAGTGGAGATTATGATTTTGGGATCACATTCATGAAGTCCACGCGGACCGACGATTTGTTAGATGCTTAACGAATTTTGTACGGGGTGTAAAAATTATTTTTCATTTTTTAATTTGTATGAATAAGCACGGTTATTTATGAAATATTGATTGTTCCTCGCATAACTGTTTTCTGCAATTGATATTGGAAGAACTATAACAACGAACCTTTTATTTTTTTATAGTAATATTTGGCCATTTTTTTTAGTTTTTGTACCTTAGGCTTCACTGCCTGGACCAAGCCAAAACCTCCTCTTACAACGTCGAATACCAGTATATCTATAGATGAATCTGTTTGATTGATGATATTTCCTCCCTCATTCTTCATACGATGTTTCACAAAAATACATTGCAAATAGTGGATTAAAAAAAATGTTTTTTATTATTACTGCAAAAAATGACACTCAAATCAAAGAAAAACGTTTTGCGTTGCTGTAAACTAATAATTACTGTTGCAGCTACATTTTCAATTGTTATATCATAAGTATATTTAGTGCGTGAATGTTAATGAGTAATATAAATCAACTATAAAAAAAACCTTCCATTTAAATTGCCAATGAGATCTAGAAATCATCTTCCCTAAATACACATATTTATAATAATAATTTATATGAAATTAGCTTTGCTCCCGCTTCCTTCCTCCAGGATTTTGATCCTTTGGTCTTGTTGATTTTACAACTAATTTTTATAAACTTTGATTGTGGAATTGTTGGATTTTTCTGTTTTGATCTGTTTCCAGCTTAAGTGGGAACCATCATTTAGAAATTTCTGCTTTCCGTATTAGATTTTGAAAACTTTGGTACCTCACCAGACATATATTAATCTGAGAATTTCTCAATAAATAGATTACCGAGAAGTTTTCAGAAGGATTTACTTTCCTTGAAAATGTTTCTGATGTTTTAAACTGATGACTATAACCCCAGTTTACTTAATCAGAAATATATTTTTTGAAGATGATGTTCAATTGTATTGTTCAATTATTTGGGGTAATTAATGTTTAAACTAACATAGAGAAATATACAGATTGTAGAAACAATTTATATAATTTATTATAGAAAAATTTTGAAATTTTACCTCAGAAACATAACTTCTACGAGGAATTTCTCATCTGACTGACACCATTAATTGCTACTTATTTTAGGAGTACATTATGTAAACCTTTTCTGAATATCTAATAATCGGTGTTGTGGTCTTTTTAGGTTTCAGTTTTCCGTAATAATGGAATATTATTTTGGACTAAGAAATTATAAAATTATGTGGAGCTTTTCTTTGAGCTCATTTCCATGCTTTCAAATTTCTATCGTATTGTTTCTGTCCAGCTTTTCGTTAAAATGTTACCACCAAATAAATATTTTTCTCAATCTTCAGTGTTTATGTTCATTTTCATAGATAACTTACTTGTTTGGTTTTTATGAACTTTTTCATTCATCACATTTTACAAAGTATAAGCTACAAATTTAATAGTTGTGTAATATTGGTATGAACTTTATTGATAAATTATAATAATTAGACATCAGATTTTTGGCATTTCTCACTGCCAACCTGTAATACCAATTTCTATAATTCATAATTGAAATGTGTTTTCTCATTTTTTTTGTATTATCAATTTCTAAGGGATATTATATATATAGAAATAACTTGACAATATTACTTAAATTTTTCACTCTTATCTGATTGAACTTTCTAGCATTCAGCTTAACAAAATGGATTTTTCACTTTTAATTTCGTTGCAGCTTCAATGATTTATAGTATTGAAAAACGGCAAAGAAACTATAAATGTCAGTTCTCATTATGAAATATGCTTCTATAATACCAGAATATAAAAGTGAGCTATTAGCCGAGTTGCTGGAGGCCACAAATACAAGCTATAAACAAAAAGGCTGAAATTTTATTACAAATACTTTAAAGTAGGCTAATTGATATAAGAAAGAGTTCCTCAATCTGCCTATTCCTTGGAATTTGAACTAGGAAATGAAAAGCTGATAAAATGCTTACCATCAAGAACACTGTCGACACTAACACACTCACTTGATCTAATTAGGGTGCTAGTCACCTGGACCTTGTAATTATAGGGAACGGGGGAAGTATATTGTTGGCGAGAAAGGTAATAAATATTTGGAGATTGGCTTCACGAGAGGGTTTAAAGGAAATATTAATGTTGGCCGGAGTGGTAGTGGAGAAAAGTGGATGAAGAATACGTCGATTAATCTGGCCAATATAAGATCATTCGCTACGAGAAATTCAGTATGTATAATTTTTTTAATACAAGGAAATAGCTGTTTTTGTCGTTGTAAGGCTCTATCTCTATCATCACTCTATTATAAAATTTGGGTGTGCTATAACATATAAAAGGGGGTTCAGAGAATATAATGTAAGTATCGTACAGATGTAGATTGTAGAGAATTTTTCTATATTTTTAATAATATATTAGATAATAATAAGAAATTTTAATATGTTTTGATTTTTCCATATTGCCTACAATTAATAAAAAAAAAATTAATCGAAAATTTTTAGGTAAATTTGAAATTTCTCCAAAATTTCCAATCGTTTGATTAGAGGAACAGAAATTTTCATTTCTATGAAAGTAATTTCATGCCTGAATCAATAAAAATTTTGCGTCATAGGAGGTATTGATTGCCATAGAAAAACGACTTGATAGATTTACGAATTTTTTCCGAGAAAACTATAGCTTTCACAAAAAAAATGTAAGGAACCTTTTTTATCGAAGAAACATTAATCTTCGACGTTTTATTTTTTTTTCTATCCTCATCACAGACTGAAATAATGGGAAATTTTGATTTCATTTTTACTCTTTACTCATTCTTTTAGTGAAAGATTGTCTCCACCAACGGGGCTATACAGGGTGTCCCACGACGAGTTAAAACTATCTCTATATGGCAAAATACTTATAGTGAAATGATGAAAATTTCTACGTTTGGGTTTTCCGATACGATCTTTTTCACTAAAATATTTATTTACAGCCGACTTCCGGTAGAACCGGAAGTCGACTGTAATTTTGTTATTTTCAATAGAATTTCAATATATTAATACATTTTAAAAATCAACGTAAAATTTTAGTATAATTTTGTCCGAAAACTTTTTCCGAAAAATGCATACTTTTTGAGTTATTAACTTTTGTATAAAATATGACCGTTGAAAAAGGTTTCTCTTCGTTTGCTTTTAGCAAGGTCAGACGTATTGACGTATTTTAATCTATGTTGAATGATTTTTCATTCCATACAGGATTTGTATAAAAAGTGTTCAAAATTTAACTTCATAAATATCAAATTTCTTTATTTTTCCAACCATTTTTTTTCTATTTTAATGCAATCAGAAAAATAAGGCAAATTCATGTATACTTTCCTATAGCTAAACCTTTTCGTTATCCAGATATTAAATGTTTTCTCTAAACTTTTAGAGATACAGATGCAGGTCAATAACTGGTTTAATTCGATTTACTTTTGCTTTGTTTAGCTTCAAATTGTTGAGGATTCTTTTAACAGTCTGTGAGTTTGGTGGTGGTCTTTCTGGATATCTGCACACCTGCATTTTTAAAAATTTACAGAAAATATTTAATATCTGGATAACGATAACGTTTTTGTATAGGAAAGTATAAATGAATTTGCTTTCAGCCCCTGAACGCATTAAAATAGAAAAAACCTGGTGGTTCTATTTAAAAAAAAATTAAGAATTTTGATATTTATGAAGTTAAACTTTGAACATTTGAACTTTGAACACTCTGTATAAAATGAAACATTTTTCCACATAGATTCAAATACGTCCAACCTTGCTAACAGCAACCGAATAGAAGCCATTTTCATATTTTTAAGAGTATCCTCGTAAAAAAATAATTTATAAGGGACTGCAACGGTCAAATTTTTTACAAAAAAATCAATAATTCAAAAAGTATGCATTTTTCGAAAAAAGTTTTTAGACAAAAGTATATTAAAATTTTTCGTAGATTTCAAAAATTTATTAATATATAGGATATTCTATTTGAAATAACAAAGTTTCAGTCGACTTCTGGTAGAACCGGTAGTTGGCCATCTCTGAAAATATATTAGTTAAAAAGATCATATCCGAAAACCCAATCGTAGAAATTTTCATGATTTTACTATAAATATGCCATACACAGATAGTTTTAACACATCTTGGGACATCCTGTATAGTATGTAGATAATACGGGTGAAACATAAGGTGAAAAATAATGAGATCCTAAAATAGAACACGGGGAATGACGTAGCACTGAAATTGCTTGTTAATATGAAGTCGGATGTTCGGTTTTGTGTTGCGCTCCATATTTTAGTCAATTATTTGATAATTATGAACAGGTATGGACTGAAAACTGGCAGTGACTTTTCAAAAAACTGTAAATTCATTAAAATAGTCGTCCTCCTATCACTAATGCTGATTGTGACGAACAAATATTGAAGAATAGAGTAATTTTTATAGAAACTTTTGTTGGCGACTTTTGAATATAACACAATGGTCGAAAAAGTAATTTGTATGAACAGCATGCAGTTTTGGGTTAGGTTTGGTAAATTGGGCCAATAAAATCGAATATATCTAGAATAAAGTGTACAATACCACACCAAAATTGTGAGAAGACGCAAGAGTACGGTCAATCAAACGGTCGATTTGGAACTTATTGGGACTTCCTGTCTATTTGCTGGTATCTACAGGGAAAATTGAGTATATTCATAGTACATAGCTAGCTTATTGGGCGGTTAGGAAGCTCCTATTAGGCCCGTCGCGTCCCACTTAAAACTACCAAGCGCCCATGTCCTTTCGGCACCTTGACTAAGAAATTTTAACCTCATTGTAAGACTTACTCGATTGTTTGAACCTTGTACCATTCTTTGGCATGGAGATGGCGTCTTGAAAGACCGTGTTCGGTTAAGAGACCTTTTATATTCTTAGCCTGTTTTTGATGGATGCCGTATATTTGGACATTCCCTTCCCTCTTGCTGGGAGTTTCTCCTCAGAGTTTGTCTAAGAGCAGCATAAGAGATATAATAATTACTTGATAATTTCATTCAATAATTTTGTTTCTGTCGTCATCTAAGTTTTATTACAAATATATACTTATGTTTAAAGTTATTTAATTTCTCATTTCTTAGACCTATTGATATATTACTGCTTTTAAATATTCTTTATTTTAGATCACCTTTTCAGTCTTCATCAAAATAAAAAGATTGAAGCAGAGACCAAAAATCAAGTATATTTAGAAGTATTACTTATGTTTATATATAGAGTAAACCTGTTGGATGAACATTTAAAGATTTATAATAATCGAGATGTTGGGAAATGGCTAAAAGTTGTATCGAAAATGAATCGATATACAAAAGCAATTCCAGAAGTATTATAACAAATTGCGTTGCGAATTTTTTTATTCTTTTCATTCGTATTTATTTTGTTTATAATGCAGTCAACGACAACAGATCGTGAGCTTTTGAAAGTCTGAATAGTTTTGTATGCCTCTGGTCGGTAAAATAGATTTTGCTGCATACCTGGGGAAATGCAATCGCATAACTAAGTGTACTTCTTGCCTACCGGGCAATAGCGTTTGGTTGTGATGACACAAGATCGTCTTCTCACTAAGTTCACAAATATGTCATCATGATTATTCATGGTTTCTCGTTTAATTAATTTTCTGTTCATGCATACGTATTGATTTGAAAGGTTTGGAATACAATGGAAAGAGTACAATTTGGTGTTTAATTGCCACAGTCCCACAATAATACGTTCATAAACTCACGTTCATTGCAATTTACATTTAATTTGTCTTGATTTATTTTTTTTTATCGAAATCAATTTAATATAATATGTAAAATTGATGTTACGACCTCCTTCGGTCTTTATCAAAATATTTTGATAAAGACTGAAGTTCGTCTCTGTAACAATATTGCAATCTTTTGTTAATTGATACAATTCATTGTAAGTACATCAGTACAAAGGTTTTTCAGACAAATGAATCAAAATAAGCGTAATATGGAATTGGAGCATGAAGACGTCGCTTATGTTCTACTGTTTGGCGTTGTTGGAAAATGAATCAGTTTATTCATGTAAATAGGAAGCGGATATTTCATAATTCTTGTATTTCTAAAAATAGAACTAAAATAATGAAACCAATAATTGGTATACAATCTATACTAATAATAAGACTGAAGAATCGGCGTGTCTGTCCATTGGTTTGTTTTTCAAAAAAATTATTGTAGGTGATGAAGGAAGTGTAGCTGAACACAAAAATACAAGTTTTGAAAGAAATATCCGTCTGTCTGTCTATTTGTACACGCTAATATCTGGAACTACTGGACGGATTTTCATAAAATCTTCACTAATATCTTCAACTCAGCCTTTTGAACATATTGAAAATTGGAGAAATAAAGAGTTGGTGATCCAATATAATGGATTGAAAGAATTCCATATAATAAATATAAATTATGAAATTTTACATTGTTATGGTAATAGTTAAATACCAATGAATCGAACTAGGGCGAGAATATCTATAATTGAAGTGAATAACGAGACATATTATATTTGTGTGGGTAAACTTATTGTCTTATTACACTTTGGTAGAATTGTATTTACCCTCCGATGAGAAATTTCCTGATCTCCAATATTCTTAATAAAAAATATTGAGAATAAGGTATGAATACATGAATATTTTCATTTTTCTAACTTCATATCAAATTTTTAAATATAAACTCAAAATTGGTAGGTATCAGTACAGGCTTCCTTTTAAAGCATATGGATATCAAATGTTTTTAACTGTAACTAATATATTGATTCACACATACTTTTTAAAATTTAGGGAGCTGTAACATTAGTTGACATTATAAATGCTTCCCAATGTGGAAAACAATCAAACTTGCTCACTACGTAAAGTTATAGCAACCGTCATTCTAGAAGCTTATATATCCATTTCAAAACTGTTCGATAAAAATAACAATCATTTAATTCGTGGTTTTTCCACCATACAATGAACCAGGTGCCGACCCTTATTTGATCCAAAAGCTTGCCGGACATTTTAAAGAATCCAGAACAAGCTGAAGACTATTTGAAGTAAATGAAGCAAACACGAGGTTTACATACCTAGTTTGACAAAATTATTCATTAACCTCGTAGTCTTACGACGATATATTGATATCTGGTTAGCCAAGAGTAGTTCCATGCATAAACAAAATATTGCGTTACCATAGCAACGAACAATAACTTATTAGAAGTGTCAGTGTAAAGTTTGACGTTAAAAAGTAAACCAGAGTTACGCAATAAATTGAAAGAAATTGTGAAAATCGAAAAATTTGAGTATCGAGCCATCATCAAGTACCTGTATTTAAAAGGGTTAAGAGGTTAGCGGATTTACGAAGATATGCTTAATACCTTTGGTGATCAATGAAAGGCAAGTTTCTGTGTCAGTCCCCGAAAATATCGATGCAGTTCGTAACATGATTTCATCACACCGTTGAATCCAGAAACAAAGCTACAATCGATGTAATGACGACACTCAGGTTCTCCAAGACCTAAGAAGTTTCGTGTCCAAAAATCTGATGGAAAAGTTCTTGCTTTAGTTTTTTGGGATTACAATGGAGTAATGATGACTGATATTTTTTGATAAGGGTAGAACAATAACTGGAGATTGTTATTCGACATTTCTGACCACTCTAAGGAAAAAAATTAAAGGGACAAGACGCGGAAAGCTATCCAAAGGTTTTTATTTTTGTAGAACAACGCCCCTGCACACAAATCTCATGATGCCATGCAAAAAATTCGTGATTTAGGATTTGACTAACTAGAACACCCTCCTTATTCACCAGATTTGGGTCCGTCTGACTGTCATCTCTTTCCTCAAATGAATAAATCAATAAAAGTTTGAAAGGTCGTAAATTTTCTTCCAACGAGGAGGTAACAAAAGTTGTGGAGGTCTGGTTTGAAAGAAGAAACATTGTTTTAAAGGTCTAAAGACGTTGCAGTTTTGCTGTAATAAATATATCCAATTAAGAGGAAAATATGTTGATTAAAAAAATATTTTGACGTTGAAATTTTGTTTGGTTCTATAGTGGGCTAAGAATTTTTCATTACATTCTCATATATTCTGATGATTTCTATACCATTAAGAAGGTAAAAAAACACTACTACAATGTTCCTAATCAAAATAATACTATCCTTACTAAAAATATTGTCCTTCCCTTTTTTCTAGACTGTTTAATAGGACTTATAGTGGGGATAAATCCTAAAATAGCTTTTCGATTGTAATGAATTGCAACTTGTTGCATATCCGTTATCTATAAATCACTATTATCTTATTCATTGCTTGCAATATTAGAATTTACGATATATCATTACAATCATCCAAAATATCATCTTCATAATAATTGTTTATAGAAAATTGTATCTGATAGATAGTTGATAAATCATTAAATTGAATTAAGTGTTGGATAATATATATTATATTTATCACAATTTTCTTATTGAAAGAATCAATTATAATGTATACTGACTATAGCTGCACGCTCGGGTTCAATTCCAATATTTGCTGTCTCCATTCACAACGATCCAATTAAGTTTTTGGTAGCATGTTCTTTACTTATGAAGGTGAGGTACTCGAAAACATACTCTGAACGTAGAGTAGATCAAAGAATTAGTTATTCAAAACCCCAACCACCGAAGAAACATCTATAAAGTAATATTTCGATAAAATCAGTTTTCCCATTGCTCCATTTTTCTAATGTTTTGATCCTTTAGTATGTAGATTTCAGAACTAGTTCTTTTAGCTGGGATTGTTCAACTATCCTGTTTATGCAAAGGGATTTGAAGGCATCTTTAACAATGTGGGTTTAAAATTGGATTATAACTCCAACAATACATTGAAACAATAGTTGGGTAATATCAAGGATACCAAGTAGCAGATTCGGGAAAGAGTGGTATTTGTGAAATTAGCTGTTATTATTTTGACAAGTACGTTGGGTAGACTGAAAATCTGTTATAGTCTGACTCAAAGACCACATATCGGACAGCAAAATCAGTTTTTCCCGAGCTCGCTGTGAGTAATCTTGGAATGGATATACATCGAAGCCTGCCTCAGTCTAGTTTGGATTGTATAATTGTATAAAATGACTTTTATATTGAGATCGATTTTTTTCAAATCATTCACCGCTTCCATTCTCAGATTTCACTCACCATCATTATAAAGATCGGAAATAACATCTTTGTGTTTGATATGAATGACAAGTTTTCAATATTTTTGCCTTGGTTGATAGTATTTTTTACTGGCTCTCGATAATACAAACTGCTAGTGTAACCTTTTCCTATATTTTTGCAACAGAAATGACTCACCACGTTGTGCTTTCAGTTTCATAAATTTAAATACTCTAAATACGCTATTCCGCGATTTTCTGCATTCAAAATGCTGATTAAGAGATTCATATTGAAGATTCTTTCACATTATGCACTGTTTAAATAGACAATTGATACTCAAACTTCTTTGTCCGGGGACCCACCTTCATTGTGGAATTTGTACCGTGACCCACATATTAAATAATAATTACCCACATATCACTACAATAATTATCATTACTATCCATATTTTCCATTATTATCGTGAAATATCTCTTTTGAGGAATAGGTACAAATATAAAAAGAAATAAAGACAAAATAGAGTTCGAAAAAACACTTTTAATTGTAAATCTTAAAATTATGCAAATAAATAATGAGAAAATGAAAAAAGACTTAATGTGACCTGTGGAGCTGGTATTTATGAGTTACAAGAGACTCTATATCTGGGTTGAAACCCTTAAACGCAGATTACTTTCCACACAAAGCCTATTTTTATATTTATTTTTCAAATATACCAAAGTAGAGAATGCCCTCTCACACAAATATGTGGTTAAAAACCCCATCAGCTCTTTTAAGGCTCGAAGGAACTGGATAATCCCACCTGGCCTTTATCCAAAATAGAATTTAGTTCAAGTCCTTAAATTTTGATTTCAGAGAAAAATCACAAGATACCCCTGTAAGGGAATCATCTTCAGATGATGAGAGTTGTACTTTGCTCAGAAAATCATTATCAAACGGATTTCTTATCCAGAGAAGCTCATTTTGTATTTTTGGAAAACTCCTCCTAAAACAAGAAACATTGTTAAGTATATGGTAAAAATGGTAATATTTATAAAAAATCTGTAGTAACTATCTAAGAAAAACATCAAAAGAACTCTTTTCACTTTGTTGGCCCTTATTTCAAGCTTTTGAATGTTTGCTTCGATCTTATCTTGCACATAGAACTTGTGGACGTTCTTTCCTTGAGGTAGCAAATTAAGAATGTTGGGGGTACTGAAAACTTTAATATGCAAGCTGTATTAGCCAGTTTTCATCATGTGATATTTCCAAAAAATTTGGCTGCCCCTTTTTTCCCATCGTCATTTTCCAGCATAAACAATCTTAATTCATCACGAAGCTCAAATAATCTTGAAGGCACTCTTGAGAGTCACCGTACTTCACAATGAAGCAGAGGTACTTTGTGCTCACTTCTTATTACATCGCACAGAATGGCAAAAAGTCGGGATTGCTTAGGCCGTGACTTAATGAAACTTAAAATTCTCACTGCATTATCAAGCGTTCCATTCAGGCTTCCATTCAAACCTTTGAGAGCAAGAGCTTCTCGGTGTAGGCTACAGTGCGTCCATTTAACAGAAGGAGCGACTGCTATCACTCTGGCAATCAAAACTAAGTAGACACCAGGCTTAAAACGTGGACCAACAGTCGTTATCCAACACATTTTATCTCATTACCTGTAATAAAATCATCGACATAATTAAAAATCTCTTCGCCTGTTGTTTTTGACGACGAATACTTGCAAAAGAGCAGTTTTGCTGCTATGCTGTCATTAGATTCAAACCTAACAAAGGCTAATAGATTGGCCTGGCTAGCAATATCAGAACGTTCATCAAGTTGAAGTGAAAAGTACTCATTTTGTTTCAAAACTGTAACCACTGACTGTTTTACTTCATCTATTTTTCTTTTTGCAGTTGTATTAAAAAGAGGAATTTTTCGTTTCCTTCTCAGTAAATAAAGCTTCAGATATTATTTGGGCTGATGGTAAAATAATATTCTTCTATTCTCCCCTACAGAGTAAGCAGCTCTATTTTCAGCTCTCGATAAGGATAGTTGATATGATGGCTAAAAGATTGGCCTGGTCAGGAATATCAGTACTTTCATCAAGTCGAAGTGAAAAGAATAGTTGATATGATGCTGTAGGGTGTCTACTTTGCTCACTAGAAATTGATGGTTTCGTTACTGATTTGGACTTTAAGATTTTTTTTTCTTCGTAATGGAAAAAGTACATAGGTTTTTTGCATCTTCCTTATGTTTTTTTGTCAAATACCTTTCTAGTTTTGAAGGTTTCATACTCCCATTAGCAAGTACTTCAAAACGTATAACACTAAGGCAGTGATCGTCATCTTTGCCACTACCCACAAACCCATATTTCAAATAATCAGCGGCTCGGTTTTACCGTTTTAGAGATCGTGGCTCTTCCGCTACATTTGGCCCACTAGAAGTAGTTAATTCAAATTTAGTATCTTTACTATCACTGTCATTTTTAGATTCACTATACAGGATGTTAGTACTGGACGTGGTAGGAACGTCAACACTTGTAGTCGATGTTTGCCGTTTACGGCATGATCCAGTTTTGATCCACGTATCCATAGTGAGTGAAACGGAAAACAAACACGATCCAGTCACCACGTCTGCCTGAGAATATGCAACGTCCAATTATTATTTTGACAACAACGTTGAGAGCTCAAGCGCAACAGACCGAGCCCCTTTTGGAAAACATTGTTTGTCTGGTCTGGTGAGAGAAGGAGGCGATGGAATCGCTACGAGAATCCATTATCAGTGATATTATTAACAACAGTTTTATTTTTTTAAACTTTCATTTTATTAGTGCACCGCTTTTCACTTTGTATATTAACGCACGCACGCGTAGCCTATGCGAATTCAAAGCTTAAAATCAAATTAGACGAAGTGGAAACAAATATTTATTATTTTCTTTTGAAATTACCTTTTATGCATTCTTCGCTAATTCTTCTATGGATCGCCGGTATTCACGATGACAAATTTATCATATAGATATTCTCATCACACAGGAAGTTGACAAAGCGAATACTTCTAAGGTATTTCCAGTAATTATGAATACCTAAGTGTATAAGCATCCGCACTTAATCCTTGATTGGTATTTTGAACTAGATTCCCATGTCTAATTTGTAATGAAGAAAAACAATTTCCATTAATACGGTTTGTTCGGGTGACAAGAGTAGTTTAATCATCGTTTTCAGGAAGAGAGGAAACACTGACTCGTCGGGTTTGTAAACGAGAACCGATTTAAAAGAAATATGCGTTGTAGTTATGTGCACTTTATTGATACGGCTTTATCATGATTCAAATAAGGATTGAGAGAACGTGAATTGAACCTTTTTATACCAAAGTATCGATGTTAAGTGATAAATTTACTAATATTTCAACAAATTTACTTATATTTTCGGAAAATTAGATATCATGATTTTCTCTATATATGCATAAAAGTTAAATGGAAACTTTTTAAGTACTTCTTGAGTTTATCACGAACATACAGACAAACGCAGCGGAGGATTCTATAATATGTATAAATTCACATAGGAATTATATATATATATAACTTTCGAAAATTTGTTTTTGAAAATTTTATTAAAACAAAAACACAAATTACAATATTACTATTATACAAATGAATGAACTGTATTGATTTCAACCAAACATGATTCAATGAATGAACTAGATTCATCAAACGAACTAAATTCATTATTGAAGAAAATGCATTGAAAGTGTTTACAAAAAACCTATTTTTTATATTTAAAATAAATGCTGACAAATGTTTACAAAATATGATCTTTTTGTGTATTAGTTTTTTGATTAATCTAGATATTTCTTCATATAACTCATCCATCCCTAAGAATGAAAAATAAAGGAGGTATTTTTCAGATCCTGTTTTGTGGTTAGGTAGATATTCGAGCTTCTGTATTGAAATACTTTCACCGTACTATGCGTAAAATTCAAAACCATACAAATCCTACTCCGACTGCGCCAATTATATATTTAACTTTCGAAAATTTATTTTTAAAAATTTTAATTACACAAAAACACAAATTACAATATACAAATGAATGAACTAAATTCATTATTGAATGAACAAAATTCATTGAGAGTGTTTACAACAATCCTATTTTTATATTAAAAAAAAACTGACATAAGTTTATAGAATATGATCTTTTTTCGTATTAGTTTTTTGAATATTCTAGATTTTTATTCATGTAACTTAGATGATTATATCAATTGATGAGTGTGACGCATTGTTCCAATAATTCAACCAATATATCAAATGACTGTTGGAGAAGTCAACAGTATATGTTTATAATTATCAAATCAACAATTGAAAATAATACAATAAATATAACAATGGGAATGATTTTAGAGAACTACATTGGAACCATAGTTACTGACAGAATCCGAAAGAAGTTGTACGTTTAGAAAAAAGTCGATCGATTCATCCATAAGCAGAAGTGTCAAACAACTGAACAATAATATTTCTAATGCATTTGATGATACTCCCTAGTGAGCTGAATAGTAAAACATTAATTTTCTATAATACTAAAGAATGTACAATTTTATATATAATTCAGAAGTAATAATGAAGCTTCAATTCAAGTAAAGTGAATTTTCTACAATAAAGTGTTTCTACTGAAAAATTTTTAAAATCCCTATAACTATAGAAGCATTAACTGAATGAAGAAAAGCAGTAACTAGCTCTTACACAAACGAAGGCTGTGGATGGCGACGTTCCACTCAATTCTTCTTTATGGGCGGAGGTCTGGTTACACCCGCTAAGAATAAATTCTACAAAGCGATCACGATGGTACAGAGAAAAAGTGCACTGAGAATCTCCAGTTCCTACCAGACTGTCTCTGCACAGGCCGTCCTAGTAGTGGAGGGTATTGTCTCCGTGGACCTCCTGGCTTTAGAGCGTAAGAGGATACATATACAGAAGCATCTCAAACATAACGCGAGATATTGTGACAACCACCGAACGCACTAGAACAATACAAACGTGGCAACAATGGTCGACAAAAGAAAAATCAGATGAATGAACTCGACGACTAATAAAAGACCTTAGACCGTGGCCGAAAGAAAGTTTGGGGATGTGAACATCTATATAACCCAGCTACTGACAGGACATGGCTACTTCCAACGGTCTACCCACGATCTTAGTATGTAACCTTTGGAGGGGTTTGAGAGAGGACTGTCGGCAGCATAAATCCTGATAATATCGTCCAGATGATGCTGCACAAGGTAGAATGGTGGCAACTGTTTGCTATCTAGATAGGAAGAATTTTTAGGCAATAGAATGTAGACATCTGCCTGGTATGACGATATCTGGTAGGATGGAGATGACAGAAGATGGCAGTTTAGTGGGTAGACTACGGGAGTCGCATATACCCAGCAGCTCTCTTGTGGAATCCGTTTCTTTGATTTCGCATCTTTAAAAAGACACAACAAAATACATGATGGTGTTTTCTCGGAAGGGTAACTCGTGGGCTTACAACAGAAACTGACCGAGCCAAACATTAGTTATTTGGAGTTAATATGACCAAGTCACATAAGAGTGAACTGAACTAACAAAAAAAAAGAACTTTTTTTCAATGTTACCACAAAAACTTGGTCATAATTACCATGTTAATGAAAACGACGTTCGTTGCTCGCAAAACATGACCAAATCGATTTTGCTTAGAAAAAGGTATAATTTATATATCAGAAATATCACTCTACCAGAGCGACACGTGAGGTTAGTTCAAAGATAAAACAATTTCTGAATCTATGAGCAGCATTTACATATAAAAAACTGCAATGAAAAATGTTATGCTATTGATTTATCAAAAATTATGAAATTGGTACGCACTGAAACACTGTGCTATGAAAAATCAGTTCTAATCGTGTGAAAAAATTGGAATCACAGATTTTTTGGTAATAAAATCCAGTTCTTCTGAGAAACAAGAATAACAACTGAAATGACAATGAAGTGTCGTGGCTAAAATCCGTTATAAAAAAAACCAAATCTGGCTGAATCCTCTCCAAATGTAAGTATAGGTATATTGATAATCTACGGGTTTATGGTAGAGAAAGACCAACAGAAATTTCACAAGATACTCCACAATTTTAAACTAGTCAGTTGTCAATACCAGAGAAAAAGAAGAAATATCCAACTTTGGGAGTGATTCTGATTAGAAATTTAATTGGTTAAGTTTTGCGTAAAAGTAATTTGATAGAGTTCAGTTTTGGCTACATTTTACAGCATTTCATTTTTACCAAGTCAAGAACGTTTTTTTTGTATACAGGAGAAGCTGACCAATTCATATTTTTTTGGAAAATTAAATAATCACGCTTTCCCATTGCATTCCCTTATTAATTACAACCTATTATGTTTTCTATATTTATAAATGTACGTGCGAAGGAGAAGCGTCTTATTCTATGGCTTATTGGTGAAAAATTGAAAAAAAGTTACGTAAATATCATCGTTAAAGTTCTGTGTCTATTAGAATGGTATTCTTCTCTTAAAAGTGACCATATAACTATTTCATAGTAGTTAAGACATGATGAAATAACTAACCAGGCGGTTATTGGATGAAGACGAAGGCATGCCAGTTAAAGCGAAAGTTACACTTTCAGTGGGGAAGGTCACTGGACAACAAACTATAAACCCGCAGTATTATATTAACCTCTTAAGATCACGGTTGAAACCTGTCTACAGTTCAAGATGACGCGATATTCCAATCTGTAGTGCGATATTGCTGCAGGACAACTCCAGATTGCATACAGCTCGTCTTTGCGATTCGAAAGCCGAGAGAGCGTAAAAAGCCGAGAGATTTACGGAAAACTAATATTTCCGTATCAATATTATCACAAACTGTCACACCAGTTAAAAAAAAACAAAATTAGAAGCTAAGATTGATTCTTCCATGCTCATTCAATTGGCTATATATTTAATTATTTTTCACATCGATTTTCGACAAATTGCTTTGTTAGAAATACCCGATGGTATGGTATATGATGTGAATAACTAATAATTTAGTTGGTAAATTGAAATAAATAGCCCTGTACATTACAGAAATAAAATAAGCCCCTTCGTTATTAGATAACGCATCTTGCGATTTGACACTATCTCAATTATTCCAACAATTTTCCACGGAATTGTGTGTGAAAATAAGTACAGTATCTGCGGTATATAAATTCAAGTCTACGACATACACTTAATAATACATCTAATTGGAAATCGCTACCGCAATGTGTAAAGTTGCTTTTTGCCTGCGGTATTTCAGTAATAGATGAGACCTTAACACGAAACATAATATATAGATGATTTGGCTTGGAAAGAGACATCAGTATCAGTTTGCAGTTTGTCGTGAGACTATTCATTTTGAATATCAAATTGAATATAATCGCACATGGAAATACTTCGCTTATAGCTAAATTGTATTTATTTGAAACTCAGAATAAGACAGCTTAATCTACTTTATTAGTTCTCATTATGTTTTTGAGAAGTGAATGCTTTATGGCCTCCAAGATAGAGAGAACCAAAGAAGTGTCAGGTAAATCTGAAGAAACATGGAAATAGGTTTTGATTTAGAAATTGCGAGAATGAATATTAGGAAATTTTTATGTTAATTTCTATATCGGCTACAAATTCAACTTTATCTCTCAGTGATATTTCCAACCATCAAATACCCATTTGGAAGTCGGGACCAATGTATAACACTTCGGTCTGCTGAAATCAAATCAAAACTGAAGTTGACAAAAGACGTAAGAGAAGTTTTTATAAGCCTTCTACTATATAATAATCCCACAGCACCTCATCAGTTCATTATTAACAATACTATCTTCAAACCTTAAAGGTTAGTTTCTTGATTATTTAAATGAAACAAGTTGAGTTTGTCATAATAATGTGTCTACTCTATAACCCCACACTAAATAGAAAACATCAGTATCTCAAGAATTTTTTCAAATATTCAACCCTGTTATATTCTAGATTATCATCCACATGCTTGATAGCTGATTGTTTCCATCAAGACTTCTGATAAACTAATCTTGTTTTGGAAAAGAATCCATACTCAACTGGATAGGATACAGCATCATAGCTTCAAAACAGACCTATAGCCATATCATGACTTTGATGACGGCTGGTGTTCCTGAAAAATCAAAAATCAAGTGTTATTCCTTATAGTACGTTATCCTGGAAAAATAAAGCAACAATAAAATTGGTTTTCCTGGTACATTCGTATATATGGATGTTGAATTATCATATAGATCACATGTAATCAAAATTTATTTCTATTGAGGTGTTCATCTAAAGAGAGAAACGTAAACTTTATATTGAATATTACTTTTTTTGTATCTATACATGTATGGCCTATACCTACTATCTATACTTCGATTATTCCTATCATAGGTCCTTTTCTACTTCTTTGACCTACTTTGATCTGAGCCTTCCTCTTCTTCTTCGACCTTTTGTAACATTTATAAGGCTGCTCTCCTCAAATGCCATTGTCATTTCATTCTTCGTCTTTTTATTCTACATCTACCTCTATAATTGATACGCTGTAAATTAAATGGACGTATGTTCTATTATATATTTTAATCATGTTAACATTATACTGAATTATTTTCATTTAATGTCCAAATATGCATAGTACGCAATGTGATTAAGCGCTCACTTAACATGACACAAGCCATGAAAGTTAATAAGTACATGTCGTTCCAATGAATCATATAAGAAACCGCACAAAGTGCATATACACATCCGCATATCTGTTATTGTTTATTATTATTATTATGATGACGAGCACAAGCTCATATGCAGAATATAAAGTGTACCTTTGAACTATATAAATGTATCATCTCAATTTGAACATTGTCGTTATACACGCGATTATCTTGATGGTGCATTTTGTAGTCTACCGATAAAAAGTCCAACCTAGATTGTATTCGGATAATTTATTTAAAAAATTGTGCGGTTCCCACGCATGCAAATCTGAACGGCTTCAATCTAAAAGTAACAGTTACGTGAATAAGGTTAAAGTTTGATGGATACACCAGGGTCGGGTTGAATTAAAATTACTTATTACCGTGATAAGTAAATGTGCTTAGTCAGGTGTATAGTGTATAAATTTCATTATCGTCAAGAAACGTTTTTCCACGGAATTAAATATGATATTTAGATGGGCTCGAATCATGAGAGCTCCTTTTAACGAATTATATTACTTAAACTAACGTTAAACATTACACAAATTATTTGTATTATTTTCCTAATTTAAGGGAATTAAAAATTGTTTACAACAACCTCTTTAAAATACTCAAAACACGATTTATATCATACATTTGAATGAATATTACTATAGCTACTCAAAAATGCAATGAAAAGTCTTTTAATACAACTGTGCAAAGCTTGCGAACACTCTGGTGTCCGCGGAAATGGAACAGTACATGAGTTAGTGAGAAGGGCTGTCACAAATACGCTACTGGTCTCCCGAATTCTCATATTCCTATCGAAAGTCTAATGTACAGAAGAGTTTAAATCAGCTCTATCAACAGGTGGCTGGAAATCACCGGCATGTGATTTATCAAAACCACACTAGGTACTAGGGGAGAGTGAAACTTAAAAGAAGCTATTCATGAGGCTGATTCAGTTGAAAATCTGCTTATCCTATTGGATACTATCAGTTCTTATTTTATCAATAGCGACTAAAATTTTATAATCAAACAAAACTTCTTCTTCTTAATATTCCTGCTATCACCTTGTTCCATATTTACTTTGGTTTACCCTTTCCTCTTTTTGCTATCAACATTCTTATCGTTTGTATGTTTGTGTGTTGTTCAAAGGGTAATAGACAGTCCTATCAATCAAATTGTGGTTATTCTATTTTAATAGAGTCAACACAAATGTAGTGGTCTCTTGGTTATATTGAAAAAATAAACGACGGAATAAACAATTTAATGACAAAAACAAAATGATTGAGAAAAACATAACCAAGTAATCATATTTTTGAGAATTTTTCACCGAATCCATGTTATCCGATTTATTAAAATTAATTTCTGGCCGGGCTGGATAACATTGATGCGACATTCCAGTGGAAATAATATGGGATGTTATTGTGTATGTTTTAGGTAATATGGGAGTATACTTGGTTTTGGAATTAGATGTCATATTTTTAAATGGCAAAATAATAGATCCATAATTAATTTTTGAAAATACATTTATTTAGAATGAATGCAGCATCTAAATCAAAGAAACATTTCAAATATAAGTTGATATTCAAATGAACATTTATATAAAATATGCAACGTGAAAATAGAAGAAACATTTGAAACACAAGTGTTTTTGGCATATACGAGGATATATTGAAAAATTCTTAGCCTACTATAGAACCAAACAAAATTTCAATCTCAAAATATTTTATTACGCAACATATTCTCCTCTTAATTGGATATATTTATGACAGGGAACCTGCAACGTCTATAGACCTTTAAAAAAAATCTTTTTTCTTGCTGTGCAAACCAAACCTCCACAGTTTTTATTACCTCCTCGTTGGAAGAAAATTCACAACCTTTCAAACTTTTTTCAGTTGAGATGATAGTCGGACGGAGCCAAATCTGGTAAATAAAGGGGGTGTTCTAGTAATTCAAATCCTAAATCACGAATTTTTAGCATGGTAACATGAGATTTATGTGCAGAGGAGTTGTCCTGCAAAAATAAAACCTTTGGACAGCTTTCCGCGTCTTTTCCCTAATTTTTTCCCGGAGAGTGGTCAGTAATGTCGAATAGTAATCTCCAGTTATTGTTCTACCCTTATCCAAAAGATCAATCATGATTACTCCATGACAATCCCAAAAAACTGAAGCAAGAACTTTTCCATCAGATTTTTGGACACGAAACTTCTTAGGTCTTGGAGAACCAGAGTGTCGTCATTTCATCGATTGTTGCTTTGTTTCTGCATTCGACGGTGTGATAAAATCATGTCACGAACTGCATCGATATTTTCGGGGACTGGCACAGAAACTGGCCTTCCTGATCGGTCATCATCTTCAATGAAAAATTTACCTCTTTTGAAGCTTGCTGTCCAATTTTTCACGGTCGCATACGAAGGACATTGATCACCAAGCTTATCTTAGTAAATCTGCTTACCTCTTCACCCTTTTAAATACAGGTACTTGATGATGGTTCGATACTCCAATTTTTCAATTTTCAAAATTTCGGTGGACATCTATTTACTTTTAATTTATCGCGTAACTCTGGTTCACTTTTTTGTCGTCAAACTTTACAATGACACTTCTAATAAGTTATTGTTCGTTGCTATGGTAACGCAATATTTTGTTTATGTATGGAACTGTTCTAGGCTAACTAGAAATCGATACATTCTCGTATGACAGCGAAATTGAGTCTTTGGTGTTCTATTCTTTGCGACTTGATGACCAGATTCTTCTGAAATTTTAGCATGATCTTTTCTTCTCGCAGACCCTTGATACCTTCTTCTCGGAATTTGGTGATGGATATTTTGTTTGTTCAATGATGAATTGTAGGAATTCATTTGGTCGGACAAATCAATATAAACCTTATTTTTACTGTACTCAATAACACCTTTTGGTTTTGTTGTTTCTCCTGATCTTTTCTGTGGGGTAACCATTTCCGTTATTACTCTCTTCAGCAATGCCTTATAGTACCCAGTAAGTAGGTTTTACTTGGAGTAATGTCTTGGTCTGCTGATGTAGAGTAGTTATCAACAACAATTGTTCTTTCTTGGCATAAAGCATATCAGTCGCTTGAGGCCGTGAGAGATCAATGTAATGCGATGACGAAAAAGGCCGTTATTTTGGAAAATAACTTGAATATTTCCCTGTAATCAATATTTTTATTATTATTTGAGTAAAATTAAAGTAATACATTAAAAAAATCTTTGGCCAAATGACATCAATATTTGTGTTTTCATTATGGGACGTGTTAAGATGCAAGAATTATAAGCTAGAGCACAGTTTATTTTTAATAACTGTCAATCAAATTGAAACTATACTCTTGAGAAAAACATCGACTCAACTCGCACACTTTCACACACACTTTCACAGTAAGTATAATTAACAGTAAAGAAAATACCAGTTCAAATTCGTCTAAATAATAGTTTATTTGAAATAAAAATATCAATATTTCATGTTCCCTCCCCTGGTCCTAATAACAACTCTCAATGCTTGAAATTTTTACCAAAATTATACAAAATCAAATGTATACAAAATTTGAAACAAACATCCCTTGAAGGCATTTTGATTTTCGTACAAGAGAAGCCACCTTTTGCCTACAGTTTCTCATTAGGAGGTGTAAAGGTATGCTTTATTGATTTCCCCAATGCTTTCGATGACGTCAAACACGAAAAACTTATCGAGTTGTTTGGAGTGTCATCTGATGATTTGTTTGGAAACGCAGTAAATAAGAATAGCTATGTTAATAGCCAACGTTCGCAACGGATACGGTAATAAAAGATGGAGAAGAACTACTTTTGCATAGATCGTTATTTGAAGTTATCGAAGTTTATGCACTAGATTGTTCTATACTATTCACCTCTGTAGTAAGCGCCGTTTTATGTTCCGATTTCGTGGCTGCTGCAGGATTTCTAGCCCGAACTGCTCGATAGGATTTGAGTCATTCATTAAGGCCAATCCATCCAGAACATTTTTTCATAAGGATTAAAACGAATCATTAAGTAAACGAGTTAATAGTCATAATGACATTTACCGTCACTATACAGTACGCTAGAAGCTTCCAATTTTCAGCCTCACAACGAAACTCATTACAATGGTCAAAGTTATGGGAATGGAATGGAGACAAATTGAAATTATCACATGAGATCTCTATTCTGTATAGTGTGATGTTGAAGGATAACGCGCTGTACGTTTAGGCCGACTCCGGTGATGAGTGGAAATAAAGACTTATCCCAATCGGGAAGACAAGGTGGAAACTCAAGTATATCTTTAAGATCGCTGGTTATATAATTACAAACTAGATAACAATTTACGGTCAAGTTCAATACGTATAAACATATCAGATAAACTATCAACTGTATAAATTATTTCTTTATGACTAATAATATGTATATTTTCATTCATGGTCTCTGGTAGTAAACAAATTACGCTTTGTTCAAACACCTTGATGGTTTCCGTATATTCCCAAATATATAATAGCTAGCTTTTAAATGTTTAACAATATTACTAACATAATTTTCGGTTTCTATCAACCTTGTCCTTACGTCAGTTCAACTCGATCATATTGATATTTTTTACTTTCGGGGTTAACCACATTTGGATTACAGGACACATTGTAGACATACTTCTGTAAATATTTAATCATGCTAGCCTATAAAAAATAGAATAAAATCCTTTCTCTAATAATAACGTATTTTATAAAGGAATTTTTATAAGTGATTATGGCTGTTTTCATTCCAAGAGACTTGAGAATACTCGCCTACTGGGCACATTATTGATACTATTTGTCAATGTTGGGAGAGTGTTTATTTGTTTGCTTAGTACTTCAGATGGGTTCCATTTAGATTTAAATGAACCAATTTCTCGACACAGCTGTGTTTATCTAGAGGACGCTGTTAATTTAATAATAGTAAATAACTACAAAGGAAATATACTCGTTTATGATAATGAGTTGATTCTATTGGTAAACGTTTGAATATTTATATTTAAATCAAGAAGTGTCATTCATACGTGGTTCCAAGAATCACAGAAAACATTCATTAAATAAATATAAAATTCCCAGAATGTGCTCAAATAGACAAAAATAAAAAGCTAAAATATTTTCAGATGTCGGGAACTCCAGGGTCAATAACACTAACAAGGATTGGAACAGTAATCATATTAGCTTCTCTGCAAAAAAGGTTTTAAAGAGAGGAGCAAGTATCCTGTATTTGAAAGACACAATGAGACGTTATCGGTGTTCAAGTAATTCATATTTATCGTAACATTTACTTAGATAATAGTATCCACCGGAACATGAAAGAAAAACTACCCAAACTAATTTTTGTTACACCTGAAATTCTTGTTAAATAACAATTAATTGATCGAAATTACCATTTTTCATGAATGTTTTACTGTAACAAGTGTTATTGGAGAAAGCACCCCCAAATTTTAAGAATGTTGCTACTAACTCATATAGTATACCCTCATTTTTATATCTAGTCGGATTATGTCTGTGTCAGTTCATTTCAATCCATAAAACTATGTATTATAAAGTGTCTTTTAGAGTATCTATCAAACAACGTAAATGTTTGCCCATTATAGCAAAAATAGTTAAAAGTGTTCAATTAAATTATTAGAGCAAGACCACGAAAAATACTTTTCATTGCATGAAACTTCAGCTTCAACGAGCATCCCTCTTTGGACAGAAAAAATACGAAAAGACAATGTTGTACCAAAGTGCATTGATTTCTTTCAAGAAAACTTCGCAATAATTTTTATGAAATGTATGCAGAACCAAAGTGCCAAAGTTATTGTCACTTCCAATTTAATAGACCTAAAGCAATCTAGAAAGCTAGAATGGAGTCTTAGCGCTCGCTAAAATAGAATAGAAAATCTCGATGATATAAAAACAGCTTGATCGGAAAACCGAACGATAACCCACGTAGATGACACTTGGTACGACAACCATAATAAACCCAGAAAGAATGGGCAGATGGTTATAAAAACACTTTTGGGTCTTTTCGAATTTTATGAAGGTTTCGGTGGTAGAGACGCTATCTTTTATTGTGAAAAATACAAAACATCAGTTCAGATAAGAGAATCTGAGAGCATCGATAGTTTATAGAATAGGATTTTTCTTGCCTTGTGGTAGGGTAGAAGCTTATGCCTATGCAAAGCTGAAAGTTCGTGTAGGACTTTCACCTCACTAAACCTCTTTTAAGCAACCTCGGGAGTATTTGATTGCTGGCAAAACATAAGCTGTCATTTTATCAGCATACCTTCCATGCTCTTATACTACTTACCCATTTGCTTCTCTATCTCTTTCTCTTTCTTTCTCGTCACCACTGTCATGTATTCTGAGATGTTTTGCCAGTTTTCTTTGGAGCTCACCTTGTATTCTACGATTTCGTTTCCTCTCGGTAGTTTTCCCTTAATCATATTTTCTATGGCATTTCTTTCCTGATCCCATCTCGCACATTCATACAGGACATGGACCGGGTTGTTCCTTTGATCACAAGTACCGCATAGATTATTATTTTTTTTTGAATTTTTTTGGTAAAGGTACCGAATGAACCATGTCCTGTAAGAATCTGAAGAAATAGGAAGTTGCCCTATGTTTACAGTTTACCCACTTGCTTATGTCTCCTATGAGATGTTTCGTCCATTGCGCTATATTAGTTTGTTTATTCCATCTTTCCCCCATTTTCTAATGATCATTTCCCTTGCCATTCTTCTGTTTCTCGTCAATCTGCCTTCTATTTTAAACAAGTAACATTTCTCTTCGATCATGAGGTCTATTGGCGGCGAACTGGCTATTACTTGAACCGCTTCGGCAAATGCTGTCCTTTAGGCAACTGTCACCCTTGGTAGTGCTCTTCTTTGAGCTTTGATTGCAATTTCTCTATATATGTTTATTTTAGTTACTTGTCTCCAGATATGTGCTGCGTAATGTAGTATACTATGTGTCACTTGGCAGAGGACTCTGCACTTACAGTATCCCGGGCCTTCCACGTTCGCCATTATTCTCTGCAGCTGCGCCGTCTTGTTATTAGCTTTCTCCATTATGTGTTTAATTTTATCTTGGACTTCGCCTCAATTCTTGTGCCAGCTATGATTAATTTGAAAGGGCCAGTTCTCTTTTTGAGTCCATTTACTATAAGAATTTCGGTAGAACGCGTTCATTCAACTGCGAGCGCTGCCGCTTTCTCTGCCCTGTTCTTAACTTCGTTTATCTGGTTTCCTTTCGCCCGGTGCACTAGGTCATTGGCGTATGCAATGGCAGTTACTTTGGGTCCATATTTTAGTTCCAGTATCCCGTTGTACATGACGTTCCACAGAACTGGCTCAAGTACCGAGCCCATTTGAAATACATCCAGATACTACCTTCCTATCGCTTAGGTATTGCTATCTTGACGAGATACTGGCTTCTTTTACCCTCCTTAAGTGCTTTGTCGATGTTCTTCCATGTTGCTGTGTTGTATGCATTTTTTTATGTCTAGTGCGACTATTATCCCCCATTTGTCCTTGTTGCTGGGTATCCTATCTTGTAGCTTCTTAATTGCAGATGTTGTCGAGTGTCCGGTTCTGAATTGTGTTGATCTGCCTCTAATTGGCAGTATTATTTGGGTCTTCTCCGTCCTTTGGAATAAGTACGACTTTTGTTTTTTTCCATTCAACTAGGAAGGTTTGTTCATCTGAAAGGTTATCAAGATATTTCAGGACCTGTTCTAGTTTTGTTTTTATTGATTCATTTGTCAATCCATCAGGTTCTGGTGCTCTGCCGTTTTTTAATTTGCTGATAGCTGCATCTAGTTTTTTAAGTGTAAAAGCCTCTGATTTTTCCGTAGTTTCGAAATATTGCGGGTATGCGTGATGTCTTATTGTGTGGAATAGCGAGCGTAATATATTTTTTCTTGTTTTCATTGGTAATTGGCATTGCGTTTCATTTCACATTTTTCCTGTTGCTATTTTGTATCCTTCTCCCCAGATATCGTTATCTAGGTCTTGTATGAAATGCTCCCAGTGGGTCTTTTTTGCCTCCAGTATTTTGTTTCTAAGCCTTTTGGCTACTTCTTTCATGTTTTCTCTGATATTTTTAGAGAATAGAATCTAGGCTCTAATAGATATTGTTGAATACAAGAAATTATCTAGCTGCAGAATTTAGTAGCGGCGAAAAATTTTTAGCATGTAAAAAATTGAGCTGCTTTGTTTGGAACACATTGTAATGATCTATATTTCTATTTTTTAGTTTGTTATTTAGAAAAATGGACAATGCGTTCTCACTAACAATTTTGCTCGTACAAATGGAGGATAGATACTAACTCAAAAGGAATAGAAAGCTCAGTACTGGGTGCATGTTTTGTACCACTAGAAAAAGTTGCTTCATATGCTGCTAATCGTTTGCGATGTGAATATGACAGCGCTTTATCTTTATAGCGAGAAAACAAATTAGCTATAATGTAATTATATATATTGTTTATAAAATTGATAGACTTATCTTCACTTTTTACATTTCTATCATATCAGAATGGGTAGGATCAAGTTGTAAAAGAATGGGATTTACCGCAACCTATAGCTATTGGTGCGAAACAAAGAAATGCCATTAGGAAATCTCTAAATGGAGATGCAGATAAATTGATCGCTGAAGGCGACACAGCAGTTCATCATTTGAAGAGAGAAATGGATGAACTTAATTGACTGTTGGATGAATCTGAAAAACTGGGCTGGAACGAAAGGTATATATTTTCATTCAATGAATTCCAAATTCCCAACTAAAACATTTTTATGTTCTTTATTTTTCGTTAACTCATTTTTTTTGTGAAATTGTATCTTATTTGTTTCTTTTATATTCGTATTCCATCAAAATAACAAAACAAGCAACAATAATTGCTCAACTAACATGAATACCCCAATGCTGTCTGTAAAACTAATTACGAACAAGACATTATCAGTCAGTTCTAGCTTCTTTAACTGTAACGTAGAAAAATTCATATACGATTGACTATATGTCGTTGATAATACTGATCAACAATTATATTCAATCAACCAATCACATAAAAAAATAATCTTTCGTTTATGTCGGACTTCTTCGTTGAAACCAATAAAAGATCAATAATTCTAATTAGTTTGGATATTGTAGGGAACACTCCTACTAATTAATGTTTAATATCAACAATCACTGTTTTAAATGTTTGTACTGATGTTTTGTGCCACATAAATAGAAACTTATTTGAATATAACAAACAAAAATATCCATTAGAAAGTTAATTGAACGTTTTCACATTTTTCTCGTTTTCATTGGATGTTTTCAAATGCGTATCGAGGTTTAAACGCGATATAATATTTAATACATCAATACATCAATAAACTTAATAAATTATATATCATATACTAATCTAAAACAGTTTTATCTAGTAGCTGATTGATTACCATTATTTGTTAGAGGGCTTACATCAAACATATAGCAGAGATCCTTAATCCAAATTCGTTTGGAATTGCCTAGAAAAATTAAACGAGCTAGGCAAGAAAAATAAAATTACCGTACATAGGAGCGAAGGGAAATGATATAGCCGATGAGCTAGCTTGATAAAGCGGGAGCAGGACAAACCCTTCATAGAACCTATTGTATCAGGTACAGAACAATGGAAAAAGGACTGGAAAACAAGGTGGATAAGAGCAAAACCAATTATTGGAATAACCTACAGGGACTGAGACAGGTAAAAACTTTTCTGTCAAGCTATAACTAGATCTACTGATTTTATCAACTTAAGTGAGAACAATCTACGAATACTAACAGGAGTTCTATCGGGGCACTGTCGCCTCAACAAACACCTCGAGATGTTATACTTAGCAGATAATGCGGCGAGTAGATTTTGTTGCACAGAAAACGAAACTTCTCTCCACATTCTCTCGAAGTGTGTAGCACTAAGTAACTCCAGAACACTACACCTGGGAGCGCTTGTAATAGAAGACGAAGATATCTGGTAACTACAGCCATCCCACATTCTAGACTTTTTAAAAGAAGAGGGATTGATGGATCAGCTGTTAACACTGGGTTCTCCAGTATCGCAGCTAAAAAGGACGCAATAGGTATATATGTACACACATAACCGAAATATTCCTGAATGTTAAACTTAATCAATACGGAATTTTAGATAGTATATAAAAACAATATTTCATGAAGCCCCAAGCTGCGTCATTTTTCGTTTTCTGGAGCATTTGTCCGTAGCGGTAAAAATCACCCTTAAATACGAATTAGGAACAAATATTAGTTTCATCATGAAAATTGGAATGCTAGACACAGTTATATTTATAGGTTGAATTAAGTGGGACTGGAAAAATTAGGAAATGATCGTTTTAGTGTATACCACACGGAAATTGAACCACATTTATAAGAAAAATATGTCTTAACCCATTAATTAACTAACTTTTTTAGGAAATGTTGTTTCAAAATGGTCTAGAATTAATACATAATAAATGTAGTTACACCTTAGCAATTAAAGTTGCTTCTGATCACTTAAGGTCTAATTTCTACCAAGCAAAGCAGGACTTCAATAGGAATAATAACATCAAATAGTTTTGAAATTACTTTTATCAATCAAAGTTATTACACAATTGAAAAAAGTTTAACAACATATTCCATAAATTTTTTCTCCCAAGAAATATTCTGAATGGAGTTTAAGATTGCATTTTTTATTTAAGTTTGGATTCCCTTTTCATAAGTAAATGATCTAACTGCAGAAAACTAAGCTCATGTCCTCCTGTATAAGCAAGGTGTGATTCGTGACCATAATTCTGAAGAATGTACACAACACATTCCCTCTGGAATTGCAAATGGTCTATATTAGATCCTTACCGACTATGCAATACCTATCCTTGGACCATAGAAACGATTATGACGTTGAAATTAGGCCACCCCTTCTCCAATCCTATATGTAGGTATGAATTGGTCGATCGAATCGATTAATTCCATATGAACCAGTCATTTGACTCAAGATTCTGTTTAGAATACATTCACCCTATACTTTTCAAGAAAATGAAATTTTAACCTGTAGAGGTAGTTTTTTATAATTTAATTCATTTACTCGTATTGTCTCTATTTGCGCAGGACTTTTTTGCTAAATTTATTCATCTTATATTATCAATTATCATTTTTTTTCGCATATTTTTACAAAATAGGAAAACGTTTTTCTGTTAGTTCTGAAACTTTGGCTACATAATTTGAAAATACTTTTTTGATCTTGGTAAAAAGCAGGTAACTGGCAAAAAAAAGAGAGTTACCCAAAACAACTCCCTTTCACTATGAGTAACATGGTTAGGTTAGGTTAGGTCAACGAAACCACCTCTTCATTTTGAACCTTCACCCACAAAAGTTTGTCTAAAAACTGAAAAATTTATTCACAGTTTGACTTTTGGGGCACTTGAAGACGAATATATTACTGACCATAACAATATGTTATCGGTGAGTAGATTACGATAAAAAAGTGATGAAAATAATTATGGAAAATCAGTTTTGTTCATCTCAAAAAGTGTTTTGATGATTAAACTCATACTGGAAAATTAATTCTATCTTGCTTGTATCTAAACTGTATGAGACTATTAACTAAAAATTGTTCGGTGTTTGGAGACGATAATTTATTATCGAAACACGCAAACAAACATTGTAATTTTGTTAGTAGTAGTAGTAGTAGTAGTAAATAGTCTGATCGGTAGTAACCTTATATTTCTCTTTAACTTTTTATATAGTCATTCTAGTGCTCCTTATAATCAGCATTAGCAATTATTTTAATTCTGTTACACATATCACGCTAAAAGCCTGATATGGAGACAGTAACGTGCGCACGAGAATCAATTTTTGCGTAAGGAAAATATCAGATCAAAGGCGATATTTGGAAGAAACTCAGATAACGATCTTATACACTTGTTTAGTATGTAAAACGAGTTGTCACGACGGTGTAATTGACATTTTAGAGCTGATAGCTCTTGCAGTTTAATGAGAGAATCGCTTGGAAGATTTTAGAAGAGAAATTGCGAGTATAATTATTTTGTATTCAAAATTGGTATTCATATAAAAAACATCGTTTCTGATAACAAAATTATTTCAATTTTTTATTTGATATATCTCCATCACTGGCACGAAATTATGATATTAATTCTACAGAGGGTACTGAATATACTGTTTACACCACCACTCCACCAATACTAACAATTACACTGTCTGACGCACGTTTCGATAACTAAGTTATCGTCTTCAGAGATTGAAGGTAAACTATATATGGTTTTCATATATAAAAATTCAAATATGTCGTAAGTTATTAATAAATCATCAATCTAATCATCCAATTTTATATAAAGAGTGAAATTGCTCAATTGCTTTAATTTAATTAGTCTCTCTACCTATATTTACGTCTTACATCTATTTGTGAACTTTGGCCGGCGGTGGATGCCGAAAGGAACAGACGTTTTCACCCGCGGAATATATTAAATAGAAATGTTCACATCAGTTTATAGGGTGTCATACATAATGTGTGCCAATTCTTCAGTATCGACTTCAATTTTTGAATTTTAAATGGAACATCCTACATTTTATTGCGATTTTTGATTTAGTGAAAAAACAAACTTTCATGTTGATATATGATGTTAACTCTTCTGATTTTTTCCACTTTTTGGTATCATGATGAGCTGCGAGACTTTCTATTGAGTGGGATAGTGACTAGTCTTGAAAACTGCACTAAAGATCTATTGGAGCATTTTGAGACTTTTACTGGAAAGTTCTTTTATATTTTACTAGTCACAAGATCATACCCCCGTGCCTTCTTTGGATTTAAGTTGTTCTTAATTGTATCTTTATTTCCGGGAGACTAATTTTTTTATCGGTAAGTCCATTTGCAGAGGAGTGTCCAAGAAGTCATCGATCTCTTTATAAAGGTAATTAGCAAAAGTTGTTGCCTTTTCTATGTCATTCCTTGCCCATTTTATCTTGATATCTCGTACTGGAAAGTAAAATAGTTACAGCCTTTTCAGTTTCTTTGTCGCTTTCCAGAGGGAATAATCTATGGCTTCAGTTTCAGTTAAAAAGCTAAAGTAATTTTGGACTGATTTATTTTGATGTATAGAAGCAGCTTCTCCACATTATTCAAGGCTTTGTTTGATTTGTATTTGTCGTTTTCACTTCTCGAAATCTGCCATTTTTTCTCGGTTATTTTTGGGTCTAATTACAATAGGAATATTACTTGTGCTTTCTGGGCGACTATTTTCTGGAGTTGCTGCCCCCAAATCATAACACGAAGTAACAAAATATTTTCCTGAATTTGACTGCAGCACCAGCTGTCGCGACAAACTGGAATTATAATAAGATACTTTTGAATACTCGGTAATACGAACGTGGCGCAGTCTACGGGATCCAATATTCTAAGATAATCATCAATTTATTATTAATTAAATGAATAAACATTATCGATTGGATCAAAGATTCAAAGTTTGACATTAATTCTAACGTTTCAACAATACCTTATAATATACCTAAGCAGCATTTTTCTATGTTAATTCATATTATTCGAAGAGTAAAAACAGTATTTTTACATAATTATACGCAAATACACACTATAAATGTACATAACTTCGAATGGTTTGAAGTGTTTCACTTTAATTTTATTCAATGATCAACTTTTTCAATGTATATTTTCTTCATAATTAATTACTGCTTCACAAATGTCAAGGTACAACATACAAACGATATATAAATTACGCTAGAAGTTTCTAAATAATAAATTAAAAAGTACTCATCCTTGATTATGTAATTACAATACATCACTGGTTAATTTAAGATAGTTTAATGATAAATTAGACTGGCAAGGGTTAATTTTTACGCCGAAGTGATCAGGTCAAGTCCACTCATAAACCAACCTTATTACGTTAATGTGAGTGCTAAGATATAATAGTCCAAGAGCTGTCTACAAAAAAGCTGATCTATTGAGCTACTGGATGAAGTATGTAGTAAACGAAACTGTTGAAAAAGTCATTCAATGAGCGCGTGAGAATTAAGCATCAAATTGCTATATCCAGTCAAGTATCCGCTAGAAATTGATTTCCTGTATTGGCCCAAAATATACTTTGAGCTTTTGGAATATGATACAATAGGTTTCATTCCGAAAAAAGAATTATAGATGTAGTTGGTACGCAGTTATGATTCAGTTAAACGGCGATCTCAGTTCCAAAATAAAGTACGTTAGCGTCTGTATATCATAACGGTCTATCAAACTGATTTGGCAGTGTACAATTTTAATGACGGTTTGAGGGTGCGATATTATGAAGTGTCAAAAAATGGATACCAACTTTTACTGTGTAGCTGTGAAGCCGACGAAAAGGAATAAAAAGAAAAAAAGAATAAAAGCTGCAAGAAAATTAAGAGACAAATGGTCCTGGCACTGCAGTCCAAAAAATTTTATTTTATTTATTAATTTTTTTACATCAAAAACTGATTTTGAAAATTGATTTTACTCGAAACGACTTTTTCTTAACGGGCACGCTGCAAAACTAAAACAGTTGTTTTTGGAAAATTTGAAATTTTTATAATTTAATATTATGATTCGCAGTAACTCACGTAGGGAACTTTTAATAATTTGTTTTTCAATAGATGCCTTTTTTATGAAAATTGAAATTTTTTTTCAATTCGCTACCAAATTTGCAAATATCAATATTTTCAAAGTCTTCTACGTGGTTCACTAGCTATTAATACAAAACATAAGTGGAATTTTTTTTTATTCCCGGTGCGACAGTTAAGCTTCGTGCCACGGAGCGCTTCTGATGAAAGGAGCCTCAAATAATCATTAACTGTTCATAGGTAAATTAAGGAAATTTTAGAGCTGTATATTGTTCTTTATAACGCTAGAATAGTACACCAGTACTTTCAAGAGGTGAATATTATTGTTTCACATTGGTCTGCACGCAGCCCAGACTTAAACCATATTAACAGAATGATGGGATCCACAGATTCAATACTTGGGGAAAATTCGGACTAAAATTACTTGGAGAAATTGTTAAGAAATATGCTAGGTGTTGTCGTGGTTTCACTTGCTCAGTTTGGGGGGAGCACGAATTAAAATAAAAAGAAGAAAGAAAACTAGAGAAAAAGTGAAACTGTGTTAAGAAACTTTGTATAGACAAATTTTCTTGACTGACGGCAGCAAATTCATATAATATTTCGTCTTTCCATTTGGAAAAACAATCAAAATATTTAGAACTTTCTCTTATATAGTTTACCACATCTTCATGAGGATAAATTTTACTTTTAACACTGATACTTATGAAAACAAAACATTAACAAACAGATGTAAGTAACTCAACATGTTTTTAAGCGTGTTTTATTTTCTTATTGGTATGTTATCCATAAATAGGTAAAATTGGAACAAAAAAAAACCCATTTTTTCGAATGGTATCGTCTTTGCAACCCTTATGCGGCGTAACTATAACGTCCTGGGCGATTACTTAGTTGTCTTCGGTACTTCACTCAAACTGTACCGAAGCTTTGATGCCTCTTTAGGAATAGTAAGACAGTTTGGGAGGTGATCATTACCTCCATAACTCTCTTCTTGAAACCTAGCTTGACTAGAGCTCGAGAATACACACATATTAATAAGTTCAATTTTCTGAGATACTTTAACTAACTTGTAACTATTACATTATATTACTCTTATACCACATTCTTCATTAATTTCGAATGACAAAAAAGCCAATACCAAGGACAAGGTTGATAGAAATCAATATTATGTTCTTTATATTGTTAAACATTTAAAAGTTAGTTTAGGAATTTAAGCAAACAAATAATCTGAAATGTTTTCTACTCTTAGGTAATCGGAAAAAGAGGCCACGAAAGAAAATATATATAGATAGTTATTAATTATATGAAAGAGTAATATATAGAATTATTCATGAGTGTGTATATAAATATATATATAGAAGAAATGTATATAGTTCATAGTTGTTTTCAATATGTTTATACGAATTGAACTTATACACCTTATACACCCAGTGATCAGAAAGTCGGCATAAGATGTAAATGTTATCTTTCAGCAGTAATTATAATGCTTACTCCATTTTTTTAAGAACAAAAATTGTATTTATTATTAATGATGAAGTTTGGAAGGATTTGTTCTGTTTATTCAAATCAAAATTGTGTCACGTGATTCTAACACAAATAAAAATCAAAGTAGTAAAGTGAAGAATAGAATGTGAAAAGGTATAAATTCGGACATTGAAGAATCATTAAACAATTTGATCACCATTATACATTCATAATTTCCAAATAATTAGCAAATTACCTTCAATACTAGAAAATAGAATTTCCACTTTTTTCGTGTCTTTATATTTACATTAATATTGTAAAAATTCTGTTCAAGATAATTCTGTTCTATATTAGTCGATATTCGCACTGCCGCAAACAAGGTCTTCAGCTGTTGAAGCTTACGTTCCTAAAATTCCTTTCCCACATTGTAAACACCGCAAGAATATGGAGATAAATGTAAAAATTTTTATGACGTACCCAAATGGTATCGAATTTCTAAAAGAATCGATTAAATTGCGAACACGTCGATGATATTCTTCGATATTCTTAGAAAGCTTTGTTTTTGCCTTAAATCTACAACTGTCTCAATCCTCTAGGCGAGTGTGAAATACTTTTCTTTTTATTCGTTTTAGTAATAAATAGAACTGCAACAGCAGCTACACATACAAATTGCATTATTGGCTATCTACGGGACGTTCAAAGACATAGGATTCACCTTACACACGGAGAAATGACTGCGAGTATTGACAGAATTACGATTATCTAATACCAACTCTATCGGTATATTATAAGGCGAACTATGCGATTTTGAACGTCCGCCTCTTATATATTGACTCTGTTAGGACGTTTATAATCTTTAGCGAAAAAACTATACCAGATTCCGAAGATGTATAAAGCGCGCTTGTTTATTTGCGAGCTATAAAATAGATCTAGTATTATCTGAATGCTTTACAAATTAGAAGATTAGTTTTTTGATCGGAAACCAGTATCGCAATACTAACATACGTTTATTTCATTATTCGTAATAGAATATAAAAAAATATTGGTACACAAATTATCTGTACCTTCTGTTACAGAACATCAGAAGTCTTAGTTTTGTTGAAGAAATAGTTCATTAAAATACAAAAAATATGAATTATTTTTTTACTAAATATATTATTTGGAGAAAATTAGCCCGAAAGCTAAGATTTACCCAATAAGTATTTGAAAAAATAAACTTGCATGCATAGGAATCGGCCCACTGTAATGTTTGGACTTTAAACGATTTTTCTACAAATTATGCTGTTTCCAATACAATTTAGTATGCTTTGATGTGAGTAAATTTATCAGCTAGGCTTATCGTTTATATGCGTAGCAACTGGTGATTAAAATAGAAATTTGTCAAATATTGAAATTATTGCGTTTGCAACAGAAATTTGCATATTATTTGCATACTACACCACAAAATATTATTTGCATACTACACCACAAAAAGCCGCCCAAGTTATTGCTTTAATCGAAAATGAACTTGGTCAGCGAACTGTTGCTAGATAATGAGATATGATTCGTGTAGTGTTATGGGGAGACTGGATCCCCTCATAAGCGACATGGAACTGGCACAGGCGATTTACAACCGCTTACAACAGCTTTATAGTGTCAACAACATTGAAAAATCGTCACCTTGATGCCGTTCAAGTGCAACGACAGATCCGTGAGAATCGTTCAAAATTCCATTGAAGAAGTCGGTTTTCGGGTTATGGCTTGGCCAGCATACAGTCATGACCTAAATCCGATGAAACATTTATTGGATAAGCTAAAAAGAAGAATTCGAGCTAGACTTCTTAACACAAACTCGATCCCAGAGCTTATTGTTGCAGTAGAAAAAGAATGATATTAGGCTAAGAGGATGTTATAACTATTATTGAGAAATTAAGTCTTAAATTCTCAAAAAACTTAATTTGCTTAATGCATTAATTTAACTATGTTAAACATATGAAATCAAAATAAGTTTTTATAAATTAATACTCACATTAAAGCTTATTAAATTGTCTTTCAAACAGATGTTCCTTTTT